>NC_047111.1:110976863-111095619 GCF_902500255.1 Thalassophryne amazonica | reverse complement strand
AATGCCTGTGTCAGAGGCTAGAAGTGTGTGTGTGTGTGTGTGTGTGTATAATGCCTGTGTCAGAGGCTAGAAGTGTGTGTGTGTGTGTGTGTGTGTATAATGCCTGTGTCAGAGGCTAGAAGTGTGTGTGTGTGTGTGTGTGTGTATAATGCCTGTGTCAGAGGCTAGAAGTGTGTGTGTGTGTGTGTGTGTATAATGCCTGTGTCAGAGGCTAGAAGTGTGTGTGTGTGTGTGTGTGTGTGTGTGTGTATAATGCCTGTGTCAGAGGCTAGAAGTGTGTGTGTGTGTGTGTGTGTGTGTATAATGCCTGTGTCAGAGGCTAGAAGTGTGTGTGTGTGTGTGTGTGTGTGTGTGTATAATGCCTGTGTCAGAGGCTAGAAGTGTGTGTGTGTGTGTGTGTGTATAATGCCTGTGTCAGAGGCTAGAAGTGTGTGTGTGTGTGTGTGTATAATGCCTGTGTCAGAGGCTAGAAGTGTGTGTGTGTGTGTGTGTGTGTGTGTGTATAATGCCTGTGTCAGAGGCTAGAAGTGTGTGTGTGTGTGTGTGTGTGTGTGTGTGTGTATAATGCCTGTGTCAGAGGCTAGAAGTGTGTGTGTGTGTGTGTGTGTAATGCCTGTGTCAGAGGCTAGAAGTGTGTGTGTGTGTGTATAATGCCTGTGTCAGAGGCTAGAAGTGTGTGTGTGTATAATGCCTGTGTCAGAGGCTAGAAGTGTGTGTGTGTGTGTAATGCCTGTGTCAGAGGCTAGAAGTGTGTGTGTGTGTATAATGCCTGTGTCAGAGGCTAGAAGTGTGTGTGTGTGTATAATGCCTGTGTCAGAGGCTAGAGTGTTTGGTTTGTGTATAATGCCTGTGTCAGAGGCTAGAAGTGTGTGTGTGTGTGTGTGTATAATGCCTGTGTCAGAGGCTAGAAGTGTGTGTGTGTGTGTGTGTATAATGCCTGTGTCAGAGGCTAGAAGTGTGTGTGTGTGTGTGTATAATGCCTGTGTCAGAGGCTAGAAGTGTGTGTGTGTGTGTGTGTATAATGCCTGTGTCAGAGGCTAGAAGTGTGTGTGTGTGTGTGTGTGTGTGTGTGTGTGTGTGTGTGTGTGTAATGCCTGTGTCAGAGGCTAGAACTGTATGTGCGTGCATACTTCAGATGAGAACCTTTTTACACAAAAACATCGTTTGAAAAACAATTTACCCTTTTCAACAATATTATAGGAAAGAACACAGGCTGTATGTTTTAGAATATGTGGTTTATTACATTCATTAAAGTCTCACACAGAGAAAAAACAATTGTTCATGTTTATTAAACCCAACTTACATAAAAAAAAAAGGTATTTGTTCCAGTTACATGAAGAAAAAAAGCATACGTCCATGTTTATTAAAGGGTCACCATCTGGGTGTCATGCAAATTAGCTGATAGATGATTATGATGTCTCCAGCTGCGTATAATAAACTCGCCAACTCCTGTGGCAAGTCTGCTCAAAGGCACTTTTTTAAGGCAGCAAGTTTGCATATTTTTTTAGTAAAGTCAACTTATTATATTTGACACATTTTGGGATTCAAACATCAAATCCTTATCTTATCTCAACACTTCACAGCAACGTTCACATGCCAGCAGCTTGGATGTTAAGTCCTAAATCTAAACATTTTCTTTGCTCATTTGTATTGTTGCAAGTTCCTGCTTTACTGCCTCATTCTGACCAAGAAACATCTGAAGTGAGTCAAAAAAATAACTGAAACTGTTCTTGAAAGCAGCTTTTTCCTGGTTAGTTTTTAATACACCCTGAAGACATCAAGATTCTCTGATCAGATTTCTTGGGAGAGTTTCCAAAAGGGAGACATCTATTCTTTTAATATGAAAATCAGCCATCACCATTTTATGTCAAGTGTTCCCTGAAAATCACAGATAACTGAGTGACAGAGAACTGAAGCAACAACTTTGAAGTTCCAAATAAAACAGGGTTCATCAGCATTTTCTTCATAAACGCCTGCTGCTTTATCAGAATCTGAATCAGAACAGCTTTTAATGGCCAAGTAGCCACAGAATACATGGAATTTGACTTTGGTTTGAGCTGCACTCTCTCTGTACACTGTAAATGCATGCTAACATTCAAACTAATTAAGTATGATAAGTTAACCAGACTCAGTTTTCAAGCTGTAGCTTCAAGAAAATTAAGTTGACCTGAATATGATGAATGAACAAAACTATTTTGAGAATTAAGCCGTCACTTGCTGGATGCCCACAGTAAATAAGTTACTGTAATTTAATTTATTTCAGTACAACAAAATAAGCAAGTTACTATAATCTAGGTTTTTAAGTTTGAGTACTGCACACTCGCAATGATTTAAGTTAATCAAATCTAATTCAAGACAACATAAATTACTTTTTAAGGCAGCAAGTTTGTATTTTTTTTTTTTTTTTTTTTTTTAGTAAAATCAACTTATTATATTTTACAGTGTATGACATGTAGAAATACTCTAAACACTGAATAAACCGCAGTAAAAAATGTACAATGTGTTTTTAAAAACTGGTTGTAATTATGAACAAACAGGTTTAGCTAACAACTACTACAGAAAGGTGAACATTTATTAAAATGAATCTGAAATACACAACCACACAAGTTGACCAACATCACGAGGGTAAGAGTTCTAATGTTAAAACTCACTGTTGTTACTGTGCTGTTTTATGATTTGTAAAAGTCTGCACCAAGCACTTGAAAGTTGCACATTTCCGACAAATTCTGTAAAACTCAAGCATTGGAGCCTGTTGGGTATTTTCTCCTCCAAACATTTTTAAAACCTTTAACAAGACAGAGTCAAGAAACACCAGTGAGACAGAAAGTCAAATTTTACGCGCGGAGTGCAGTCAGGCTGTACACCAAGGCTACACTAAAGTCTGGCCTGTTCTCCCGCTCTTTTTATTAGAGAGGCCCTCATTACATCATAAAACTTGTCCTAAGGGGGGGGGCAACGCGAGACAAGTTTCTTCCCGTAACATAAACACATACGTCAATAAGCGCAGCTGTAAGGAAAAACAGTTTCTTTCTTTTACTCTTATCGTCGGAGGTCAGCACATCTCGTTCGTCTGTTGCAGTTATCAGCTGTTGTGCATCTGCCTGGAGTGTCCTGGTCTTCACACTAAGCATCACATCACAACAGTCAAAACAACCTTCAGGTCTATTACTCCCAGTTCATGACTGACCCCGTCATGCTTCACTCCCAGTCGTTAGCGGCTACAAAAACAAGTTGTATAATAATAATAAGTACATCCAGCTCTTCATTCCCAGTTCAGATTGACCCCAGCATGCTAAAACAGAGTTGAATAACACGTACATTCTCAGGGTTAGTGCAAACAGCACAACACCGTTCTCATGAGAAAGAAGACAAGGTACAAATGTTTAACAGTGATAACATATATATATATATATATATATAAAATCCTTAACATTTCCCACCTGTTTATCGCCTGTTAAACATATAGTAGTAGTTATCACCTAGCTTAGCACTTCTTTCTTGAGATTTTCACTAAGAGGTTCATCATGGTACGTAAAGCATCTATTTCAGTGCTTTTGAGCTGCTACTATTTTTTCAGTTACATTCATGAACAGACCCAATCGATAATTCAGTGTTTCAATCATAAATGAAACATTTTTTTTTTTTCCCCACTCCTATCCAGGGGAACAATGAATGTGCTATTTTATCTCCTACAGACCACAATTTTTGGTCCTTTGGTACATCCGAGCCCCACATGTGATCATGTGGTAACGCATCTGGGTATATCAATCTCCTCCGTCTGGTGCTGCCATTCTTCTCTGTGGAGGTCCTTGGCACTACCACATATGTATGGTCAGTCACCTGGGTAGGTGCACACACACCACCCCAATTTGGTGGGAGACTCATGTACAGTCTGGAACCACAAAGCCAATAGATGTCATCATACACCGGAGTACCATTTACAGGTGGTAGCAAAACTTACTAACATAAGCACATGATTCATCCGTTCCCCATGGACAGGAGCCTGTATAATTACATCCCCGTCCAATGTGATGAAGATAAGTACCATCCACATATTATGTTTTGGTTAGGACGTTTCTTAATTTTACCTACAGTTTTATTCCCTGTCCCGTAAAAGCAAATTGGGAATGGCCGTTGTGATGACAATTTAACGTGATGATATTTTTGCGTTTCCCTTCAGTCTAGTCAATGGACCAGCACTTGGGCACGCTTGTACGTCCTCTGTTGAAATCCCTATCATATAAGTGGTTGCACTGAGGCAAGTGGTGTTACATCTTATCAGATTTGCTGAGAACTGCTGCCCCCGAAATACAGTTTGATTATGCATCCGTATGATAAGACATTCTGTCACCCTAGCAGGGTACGGTTTAGCCGTCAGAGCTGGGTGTGTTGAGGATATAGGTATTTGCGAATAAACATAACAATTAGTAACGTAATTCCATAGCCAATAAATGAACATCTCTGTACCACAAATTAGTATGGTATATATGAGGGTGTCCATCTGTCTCATTCACATTATGAATAAACCTCTTCTGACGTTGCTTGCGTTGTTCTCTGGCTCGGTCCACAGTGAGCTGCAATTCTTGGGTCAACCACCAGGCCAGGAATCCGAGGAGCACGAAACACACTAAGATCACAACGCAACCGGCTGCCCTACCAACAGTCCGGCAGCGGCGGCGCTGAGCACGCCGCTCCGGGGTCTGCTGTAGTTCAGTCATGATTGCTAGGATACAGTGTTGTTAACCACCTCACCTAATAGTGCAAGGATCTCCCTGCTTCACTGGCATTGAGACAATCTATTGCTAATTAAATAGACTCCCTTTGTAGCCAGACTTCCCCTTACACTGTGGAGGCCGCCAACACACGCTGTATCTTACAGTGATGTATCCACGTTGATCTCTCCGCTATCTTTACTGCAGTTGGTGTTGTTAACAGCACTCGGTATAGACCTTCCCAACGAGGACTGGACCAGTTCTTCCTCTTAATCACTCTGATGAACACCCAGTCTCCTGGCTAGACTACTGGAAGGCCGTCCTGTGGAAGATCAAAATTATTCGGCAGTAAATGTGTTTAAGTTATCTCTTTCTGTGTTAATGTCTTTTTCATAAAATTTGCTAATGTTTGTTCTTCATCTGCTGTTTTAGTATCCATGTCAAAATTGGTAGACGATATGGTCGTCCATAAAGTATCTCAAATGGTGTTAACCCTGATGGTGTTGGTGTTATTCTCATATACAATTTTACTAGGTCCAAACATTCAATCCAGGTTCGTTTTGTCTCTTCTATACATTTCCTTAGTCTTATTTTTATTGTGCCCTTTGTCCTTTCCACTAATCCTGCACTGTGTGGATGATAAGCACAATGATTTTTGAGATTGACCTGTAGCGCTTCTCCTACGTATTGCACTATTGTATTAACAAAATGCGCTCCATTATCTGAATAGACTGTTTCTGGTATTCCAAATCGTGGAATGATGTCTTTGCACAATGCCTTAGCCACTGTAAGTGCATCTGCATGTTTTGTAGGGAACAATTCTACCTATTTTGAGAAGGCATCAATTATGACTAAACAAAATTCCTTCCCTTCATGTTTACTCAGCTGTATATAATCCATATGAATCACTTGAAAGGGATATTGTGGTGTTGGAAATTTGCCTCTTTGGGGTCTCAAATTGCCTTGTGAGTTGTGTTTTGCACATATCATGCATGCTCTACAATGCTGTTTTGCATATGCATCGAACCCATAAAGACAAAAAATAGATTGCAATTGCGATATCATACCCCCTGATGAGACATGCGTCACGCCATGGCTCATAATAGCTGCCCATTTAAACATATTTTTTGGCAATATGGGTTTCTTTTGTGGTCATATCCGGAGGGGTGTCATATAGGAGAAAAATAGAAAGAGCTGTTGCTGCCTTTGCGGTTTTGTCAGCAACGTCATTTCCTTTTGAAACACTGTCAGAGCCTTTGGTGTGAGCCGCACATTTGCATATAGCAATTTGGTTAGGCAATCTCACAGCCTTCAGTAGTGCAGTTAAGAGAGTGGCATGAGTCACTGGCTTTCCAGATGATGTCACCATTCCACGCTCTTCCCACAGTTTTGCAAACACATGCACTGTGCTGAAAGCGTACTGGCTGTCTGTATAAATTGATACAGCCGTACCTTTAAACAGATAGCAAGCTGCAGTTAAAGCAACTAATTCAGCTGCTTGTGCTGAAAATGACGATGGCAATGAAGCAGAATCCAATACTTCTGAATTTGTGACAACAGCATATCCAGATTGTGTTTGTCCATAAGCGTTTTTAGTGGAAGAACCATCCACATACACAATTGTACTGTGTGGGATGGACGTATCCAAAAGATCAACACGGGCCTTCATACAGACAGTTGCTACATCAAGACAATTGTGCGGCTCACCATCCTCAGGTAAAGGTATCAATGTGGATGGATTCAATGTTGTACAGCGCTCTACTGTAAGGTGTGGTTGTGATAATAGCAAGGACATACACAAAATATGTCTTGCTGGGGACAAAAGGCTCATGTTTGTCTGCAACAGAAGTGCAGAAACTGCATGTGGAACTTTCAGTGTCAACTGATGGAATAGAACAACATTACTGCTACTTTGAACAGCCATAGAGGCTGCAACAACAGCCTGTACGCATGGTGGTAAAGCACTTGCTACTGCATCCAATTTAGATGAGTAGTAGGCAACTGGCCTCAATTTTGAGCCATACACTTGAACCAAAACACTAGTCATGAACTTATTCTTACAATCAACTGTTTGAATGAATGGTTTACTATAATCTGGTAGTGCCAAAACTGTGGATGACACTTTGTTTTACTTTTACAAAAGCTTCCTCAGCTTCTTTGTTCCATTCCAACACGGTTGACATTGAAATATCATCCTTGTACATCAAATCAGAAAGTGGACTAGTCAATTCTGCATA
This sequence comes from Thalassophryne amazonica, assembly GCF_902500255.1. NCBI lineage: Eukaryota > Metazoa > Chordata > Actinopteri > Batrachoidiformes > Batrachoididae > Thalassophryne > Thalassophryne amazonica. The sequence goes on along the minus strand of NC_047111.1, from coordinate 111,088,670 downwards.
GCAGGGAATCCATGCCCTGCAGTAATTAGTCGGTCCAAGAAATGACATCATCTGCTTTTTGGTATGTGGTTTTGGAGCGTGCAAAATTGCTTCCTTCCTGTCAGACAGGATCGTGCGCCCTGTGGCTGATAATTCATGTCCTAAATATTTTACTTTACCCCTACACAACTGAACTTTGTTTTTACTCACTTTGTGGCCATTATCAAATAAGAAACATAATAATGCTACTGTGTCAGTTATGCAGTTTTCTCGTGTGTCAGAGGCAATCAAAATGTCATCAACATACACCAATAGTTGGCTATCTGCCGGTGGAACGAAATTGGCTAAACATGCTGACATGACTTGAGAATAAATAGTTGGACTCTCTGCGTAACCCTGCGGTAATCTGGTGAATGTATATCGTTGTCCTTTAAAGGTAAAAGCAAACCAGAATTGACTATCTGGGTGTACTGGCACAGAGAAAAATGCATTACTCATGTCAATTACTGAGAAACTATTAGAATTTTGTCTCAGCGAATTTAACAAGGTGTGTGGATCTGGAACACATGGTGCTCTTTTAATCACAGCAGCATTTACTGCCTGCAGATCTTGAATCATTCTCCACCCTACTGAGGGCGGAGCCTTTTTTACAGGAAATATGGGTGTGTTACATGGTGAATCTGGACATGGCACTATTACTCCTGCTGTTAATAAATTCTCTATTACTGGCCTGATTCCTTCAATTGCATCAGGTTTCAATGGATACTGTCTTACACATGGTCTGTATTCTGTTTTTGGTCTTATAACTACAGGTTGTGCATTTTTTATCAGTCCTACGTCTGAAGGACCTGTTGTCCACAATCCTGATGGTACAGAAGAGAGAAGATCATCCTCTTCAGGACTCAACTGAAACACTCAGGATTGTGAAGTGGACACATCAATGTGTGTTCCAGCTGTCAGCACCAATGAGACATTAACTGGCACTTTATACAATTTAGTTGATGGACTGAACTCCGTTCGTGGTCCAACTCTGCTCCAATCAGTGGCTGACAAAGCTGTTATAACTGTCAGTCCCAATTCTTGCCATTCTGTCAAATATGGTTTACAAAGTGACACATGTAATGGCATACCTGTGAATCTCAATTTTAAAACATCTTCAGTGGCACCTGTTACTGTTATGACAGCTGTTGAGTTGCCATCATGAATCAAATCGGTCATTGTCAGCTTCACAGGTGAAATATTTTTCAATTTGTTTTCATACACTGGTGTTTCTGGCAATATGCCACTATGGACTCTAAATACACTCTCAAATCTGCATCTAAACTCTATCCATGGTTCTCCTTCTTTCTGTGTTGTCCTGGTAATTTCAGTGTAATTTATTTTTGGTCCTAACACACCTTTTGCACGTGTAATCATAGCTTCCACTCTTGTTTTCAAGACTAGATCATCATGTGTCAGTGGTACGCCTTGTTGGTCTGCAGGATTCCAGTCTCCACGTATCTGACTCCATTTAGGGCCACATGCTTTCATCCACACCTGTTGGACTTCAGGTCCATTAAGGTGGTAAGAATTTCTAATGTTTTCTATATCCTGCATAAATCCCTCAATATCGACATGTGGCGATGGTATCATGTCGACTGCTGCTTTGATATCATCAGCATTCCATGTTCGATATACGAGCATGGTTGATCGATGTCCTGCTGTTCCTGCACGAGGATTTGGTACTTCTATCATAGGATAGGCACCTCCCTGGTCACTGTGTTCCACCATGGGAGGGGCTGTGGGCACTTTCGCTTGACTGCGTGTTTGTGGTTTTTCTGGTTTTTCACTTTTTACCTTAGGTTTTACTGCCAAATCATACTGTGGTGGCGGTACATCGTCATCCTCTGGTAGAGGATATAAAGGTGTTGTTGTCACCGACGATCCAGCCGGCGGTGGTTGTTGAGGCTGTTCTGGTTCTCTGTGCTGAATTATCACATCTTCTTCTGCCTTACCTACAGCTTTCTTTTTCCTTGCTTTCTCTAATCGTCGCTTCTCTGCTCCCTTCCGTCTGTTCTCTGCTTCCTCCTCCCAAAATGCCACTAAATCTGCCCCTACTTTCTGCATCTTTTTCTCATCACCTTTATGTTTCTGTTCTAACTCCTTCTTTAGCTTCTGTATGCTGATCAGGTTCAGTCGTCCGTCAAAGTCATGTTTATTTATCCAGGTCTCCAATTTCTTTGTTGCTTTTGGATTTTTTGCTTCCATAAATTTCCAGTCGTCAGTTGATAAATTTTCCTTATTTTTAGACGTCTTACCCCCCATTTTTATTATCCCTTGTTATAATTTGGACTTCAGACGGGGGCACACCTAGGGTGTTCTAAATCTGAAGTTTTCACACTTTCTTTGGACGTGACAATTAATTTGCCGTCGTGTGGTTGATTCCTTTCACCTCCCCGTAGGAAGCGGAATCACTTGCCTCTGCATCCGCACACGGTTGTCACTAACGTTGTCCAAAGTATTACACTTTCACAGTTATTTACACTTACACAAAACACTATTTACACATAGAAACACTTTTAATAATCGTACGCGTATTCTTATGCCAGGGGAGCTCGCCCTCCCGTGAAATGTAACTAATGTCCTGCATTAGGGGACTCCGCCGTACCTGCCAAATTTAACTGCTTTTTTACAGTGCACGTATTTCTACCCGGGATTTCCTTTGCGTATATAAACAGAGGAGTCCGCACCCTCCTTACAGAGTTTAACTGTGTTTCATTAACAGACGATTCTGTATCATCGCTTGCGGAATTTAACTGTTTTATGTGATCTGATCACCACTCACTCAGTACTGTTACAAAGAAATTTTACTCACTGACTCGACTTCCTGTCTGTCTTCTTCGGGAAAATCTCGTCAACCAGAAGATGCCAACGGTGGTCGACAATTGCAGACACGATCAATCGATCGGACCTTGGCCAAGGATTTACGTCTGGACTTGACGACCTCCGCTGGACACCTCCGGTGTTGTTGAGCTCCCGGACGAGCCCCCAGTCAATGTTGGGTATTTTCTCCTCCAAACATTTTTAAAACCTTTAACAAGACAAACAGAGTCAAGAAACACCAGTGAGACAGAAAGTCAAATTTTACGTGCGGAGTGCAGTCAGGCTGTACACCAAGGCTACACTAAAGTCTGGCCTGTTCTCCCGCTCTTTTTATTAGAGAGGCCCTCATTACATCATAAAACTTGTCCTAAGGAGGGGGGACAACGCGAGACAAGTTTCTTCCAGTAACATAAACACATACGTCAATAAGCGCAGCTGTAAGGAAAAACAGTTTTTCTTTTACTCTTATCGTCGGAGGTCAGCACATCTCGTTCGTCTGTTGCAGTTATCAGCTGTTGTGCATCTGCCTGGAGTGTCCTGGTCTTCACACTAAGCATCACATCACAACAGTCAAAACAACCTTCAGGTCTGTTACTCCCAGTTCATGACTGACCCCGTCATGCTTCACTCCCAGTCGTTAGCGGCTACAAAAACAAGTTGTATAATAATAATAAGTACATCCAGCTCTTCATTCCCAGTTCAGATTGACCCCAGCATGCTAAAACAGAGTTGAATAACACGTACATTCTCAGGGTTAGTGCAAACAGCACAACACCGTTCTCATGAGAAAGAAGACAAGGTACAAATGTTTAACAGTGATAACATATATATATATATAAAATCCTTAACAGAGCCGACACACTGCTGTCAGTATGACAAGAGGAAAGTGTGTCATGTAGAATCTGTTCATTTGTTCAGAGTGTAATTATAGTCAGTCGGCGGTCATTTATTGAGAAATCTAACTAACGGAAGGTTTTATGCTTTAAATGGTTATTTGGTTGTGAAAAGCTCCACAAAATCTTAGTTTTTGAGCTGATGCTGACTGTCTGCATAGATTTTTGTCTGACAGGGGAAACGTCTGACATTACATAACCAATATGTTTTTTTCTTACTTTATGGACCTTTAAAAACTTTAGTCATATTAAATCAATGTTTTTTTTTTTTTTCGTTTTTTTTTTTCTTACCTCATAAAGGCAACTCTCTTCCTGGCTCCTCGTGTCGTCTAATAACCCTCTGAGTTAATTTTTTTGGGCTGAATTCTCCTTCTTCTTCTTGTTAAACCAGAATAAACTTTTTATGCATCACAATTATTCTCTCTCAAAAACATTTATTAATACCAGTCCAAAATATCCTCGAACCTCCGGGCATCTTGCAGGAGCGACAGTCTCACCTCGCCATAAACTGAAAGAAAAGATGCGACTTATTAAATATTTACACTTTAAAAAACTTCATATGATTTTTTTTTTTTTCTTACCATGTAACGCGAGTCCCTCCCCGCGGCACTCTGTTGACGGTTCGATAGACCTCTGTCGGTTATAACACATCAGCTCTGCGTTATTAACCTGTATTTTTAATGTAAATTAAATTTCAGAGGGTTTACATCTCTGCTGCTCTGTCTGGGGAAAAAGCTTGATTAAACAGCGTTAAATAAAGTCCTAACAGAGAATATCCACAAACTGTAACACAGACGATACTTATTAACCAAATATTTACACTTAAAAAAAAAGTTATGAGCTGATTTTCTTACGTCATAAAGGAGACTCTCCCCCTGGCGCAACGTGTCGTCTAAATTATCCTCTGGGGTTAATTTGTCGGGGTGAATTCTTCTGATCCATCGTAACCAGAATAAACTTTTCTCTCTGTGGGGCTCTAACAAAAAACATCATTTAAAAATGTTTACCACTGAGGATCTTTTTTTTTAAAACAGAAGCATTTCTATCAAAAGATTTCTTAAATCACCGTGAAAGACTTTCGCAGTCTGAAGAAAAAGAAAACTTCATTCCATGTTCATTAAATGAACGTCTGCTCTGGTCAGCGGCCAGCGGCTGGAATGAAGGAAAAATTTAATTTAATTTAATTAGCTTATAATGCGCCAAATCACAGCAAAAGCCATCTCAAGGCGCCTTACATAAAACAAGTCAACATAAAATTGAATAAATAATTAAAAATGAATAAAAAATTCAAATACATAAATAAAAACAGAAGTAAAAGAATAAAACAAATAAAAATAAAAACTATCCATAAGAAAGAGAATAAAAATAGGTTTTGAGTCTTGACTTAAAAATGTCCACAGACTCAGACTGCCTCACGGTCGCAGGAAGACTGTTCCACAGGGTGGGTGCACGATCCGAAAAGGCTCTTTGACCTGCTGACTTCTTCTTCACCCTGGGAACACAGAGAAGTCCCGCATCCTGCGACTGCAAACCCCGGGTCGGCACATAGAGTTCCACCAGCAGGGAACACTGCAGCAGGGGGCAGACAGGAAAGCTGGTTGAGTCTTCAAAACAAGCTCATTTCCCACCGGCATCTGGTTTTATGGTGGACACCATAAAACACACGTAATCATCGATCAGGGAATTTAGCCTGACACCTCGGTCCGAGGGAGACATCTGAACCTCATAAAAATATTGCTTCAAACGATGACCTCTCTGGTTTGTCAAAAACATTGTAAAAGAGCTGCGACCTTTTGCGCTAAACACCCCAAATACACACACAGGCACACACTTTTAAGATGCAAATATCCCCAGCCCCATGCGTGTATTGGTACCATATTATGAACAAAAGTGGATGGATAGCAAAGTCATGACGGATAATACAAAAATAATGGACCTTTTAATAGTGGCACTAAAAAAATAAAACGCCACTTACAGGAGAATTAGTTTTCCCAGCTTCAGCCTAATATAAGTAATAAAGCTCAGGTTCCAAGATTCTGGTTCAGTTTAATTTATTCCAGACATGTCAGAAACCGCATGAACAAAACATCTACATATCTTTAACACCAAAGAGATTTAAATATATCCGCAGGCCTTTGTCACCCTTTCAGGATTGATCCCAGTGTATCACCTGAAAAACAGTAGTCTGAGATCAGAGGTTGGACATAAATAAAATCTGCTATATAGAGCATGGCTGGGTAATAAAATCAGATGTCAACCTATGTTTAATCAAATACATTGATAAATGTTGTGACGGTATTTCAGAGATGGCTATTGGTGCATTCCAAACATATGTACATACAGCTTTGTTGATAATCACTAGTAATTTGGATAGACCAACCGGACAAGATCTTCTTCTTCTTTGGGAACGGCCTAAAGACATTTCGGCTGTTCCCGTTAGGGGTCGCCATAGCAGATCAATCGTTTCCATCTCACCCTGTCCTCTGTATCTTTTGTCACACCAACCACCTGCATGTCCTCCCTCAGCACATCCATAAACATCCTCTTTGGTCTCCCTCTTCTCCTCCTGCCTGGTGGCGTCATCCTCAGCATCCTTCTCCCTACATACCCCGGGTCCCTCCTCTGCACATGTCCAAACCATCTCAATCTCACCTCTCTGACTTTGTCTCCAAACCTTCCCACCTGAGCTGTCCCTCTGATATGTTCATTCCTAATCTTGTCACTCCCAAAGATGATTGTTGTTTATAGAAGAAGTGAACCATCTATATCATTAATTTCATTTCAATTTGTCATTACAGCACCATGATAGAGTTGACCGTATAATTTAATGTCAAAATGACTGCTGTGAATAAGGTCAATTGGAGAAGACGACCCTTACATTTGAATGAATTCAAGTGCAGGCAGCCTCCTCTTGGTACTGTAGGTTAAAGATGTAGTACACTGAAATTACAGTATCGCAGTTACACACTCTGTCCCATCTGAAATATGAAATTGGAGTTATTTCAGAAAGCATCTTGAAAATATCTCTAATTGGGTTAACATTCATGCTTTGCTGGGATGACTATAACTCCAGCTCATCTAATGTGAATGCACGAATTCATCAAATACATACCAAGCAGTGTTATTAGGTCAAGAGTCATGGGTAGGGTGAGGGTCTTCTCAATGTCAGCCACTATGAAAGATGACTATAGGGCACAGAAAATATATACACGTTGTGAGAATATAATTCAATGCAATAAAAATTTAAGAAAGAAGAGGAACAAACTTATGTCTGCAAGAAGGAGAAGCCCATCTGTGAGCTCTCTGAAATAGGCCATCAGGAGCTGGACCACATGGAGTGTCACCTCAGCATCCTCAACCTGGGAGAGAACCATCTGAACATCTTTGTTGGCAGTTTTGCTCCAAAAGTATTCCACAATAGCTCTTCCATATTCTTCCATGATGAATTCCAGGAGATGCAACACATTAAGGTCTGTGAGAAGCTCAAAATGAGAATAGATGCCCCTCTTATGGTTGAATTTTGACTTTTAAGGTGTGAAGTTTCACTTTGAGTTTTCAGTTTTAAATGTATGGTTGAATTTTAACTTTTAAGGTTTGAGTTTTCATCTTTAAATTTATATTTGAGTTTAACTTTTAAGGTGTGAACCTTCAGTTTATTGATGGAGTTGCTGATTGAGGAATGTAATCCCTTATTTTAATAAATGTTATAATTAATTATGTAAGTCTCTTCCATAGAATTTGTATTGCTGCATTTTAGTTAACTACATCATTTCAATAGGCTATATGTTGTATAGAATAAAGAATACACATTAAAATTGCAAATCAAGGTTATAGTAAAGACAGTGCTTAATTGGTTGTCATAAATACTGACAAGGTATCATAAAGGTAATGGCTGAAGTGAGGATTTGTAAATGTTGCCCCAAACTTCCACGCAGTAATTCAGATATGGAAAAACAAGTGAACAGTATAAAATATGTAAAGCTTTGTAATTCAATAAATATTTTTGCTTTGAGTATACTAGGAATACTTTTAGATATTTTAGCTTGAACATGTTTTATGTGAGGGACAAATTTTAAATGCCTGCAAACACGATAAAACTTTATACACATGATCGGGAGGCCACTCTCAACGCATCCAGTCCATTTTCAGGCGAAAAAACCTAAAAAAAATTTTAGGATCAAAGATTAACACGAGTCGTGAGAATTTTTAAACGCGTGCAAACGTGATAAAACTTTAAAGGTATGATCGGGAGACCGCTCTCAACACATCCAGAACATTTTTTCACAAAACGCATAAAAAACCAAGGTCAAAGGTCAACACTTCTTTCTGTACTTAATAACGTTTTAAATTGTGCAAATGTGATAAAAATTTTAAAGATATGATCGGGAGGTTGTCCTAAGACGGGTTACATTTTCACGCAAAAAAAAAAACAAAAAAAAATTTAGGATCGAACGTTAACACAAGCCGTGACAATATTTAAACGTGTGCAAAGGCCCTGCTAGCTGGATACAGGAGGTATTGCACCTTTTCTTAAGGCAATAACGATATCTTTTCACAAAATCAGAAACCAAATCATCATTCGCGATAGTATTTTCGGTGTATAAAGACAGCACAACTTGGTACGACATCCCGGCAGCTCTGTTATACAGATAATACACGCAGTGACCTTTATTTATTTTATTTGTAAATATTCACAAAAAAGAAATATGGAAAAAAATGAGTATGTACATATGTAAATATGTATGTACGGATATATTTAAATCTCTTTGGTGTTAAAGATATGTAGATGTTTTGTTCATGCGGTTTCTGACATGTCTGGAATAAATTAAACTGAACCAGAATCTTGGAACCTGAGCTTTATTACTTATATTAGGCTGAAGCTGGGAAAACTAATTCTCCTGTAAGTGGCGTTTTATTTTTTTAGTGCCACTATTAAAAGGTCCATTATTTTTGTATTATCCGTCATGACTTTGCTATCCATCCACTTTTGTTCATAATATGGTACCAATACACGCATGGGGCTGGGGATATTTGCATCTTAAAAGTGTGCCTGTGTGTGTATTTGGGGTGTTTAGGGCAAAAGGTCGCAGCTCTTTTACAATGTTTTTGACAAACCAGGCGAGCATCACAGATCTTAGGTATTACAGAGAGGTCATCGTTTGAAGCAATATTTTTATGAGGTTCAGATGTCTCCCTCGGACCGAGGTGTCAGGCTAAATTCCCTGATCGATGATTACATGTGTTTTATGGTGTCCACCATAAAACCAGATGCTGGTGGGAAATGAGCTTGTTTTGAAGACTCAACCAGCTTTCCTGTCTGCCCCCTGCTGCAGTGTTTTTCCTTCATTCCGGCCGCTGACCAGAGCAGACGTTCATTTAATGAACTTGGAATGAAGTTTTCTTTTTCTTCAGACTGCAGACTGCGAAAGTCTTTCACGGTAAGTGATTTAAGTAATCTTTTGATAGAAATGCTTCTGTTTTTTAAAAGGGTGGTAAACATTTTTAAATGATGATTTTTGTTAGAGCCCCACAGAGAGAAAAGTTTATTCTGGTTATGATGGATCAGAAGAATTCACCCCGACAAATTAACCCCAGAGGATAATTTAGACGACACGATGCGCCAGGGGGAGAGTCTCCTTTATGACGTTAGAAAATCAGCTCATAACTTTTTTTTTTAAGTGTAAATATTTAATTAATAAGTATCGTCTGTGTTACAGTTTGTGGATATTCTCTGTTAGGACTTTATTTAATGCTGTTTAATCAAGCTTTTTCCCCAGATAGAGTAGCAGAGATGTAAACCCTTTGAAATTTCATTTACATTAAAAATACAGGTTAATAACGCAGAGCTGATGTGTTATAACTGATGGAGGTCTGTCGAACCATCAACAGAGCGCTGCGGGGAGGGACTCGCGTTACACGGTAAGAAAAAAAAAAACATCATGACGTTTTTTAAAGTGTAAATATTTAATAAGTCGCATCTTTTCTTTTAGTTTGTGGCGAGGCGAGACCGTCGCTCCTGCAAGATGCCCGGAGGTTCGAGGATATTTTGGACTGGTATTAATAAATGTTTTTGAGAGAGAATAATTGTGATGCATAAAAAGTTTATTCTGGTTTAACAAGAAGGAGAAAGAAGAAAGAAAAAACATTGATTTAATATGACTAAAGTTTTTAAAGGTCCATAAAGTAAGAAAAAAACATATTGGCTATGTAATGTCAGACGTTTCCCCTCTCAGACAAAAATTTATGCAGACAGTCACCATCAGCTCAAAAACTAAGATTTTGTGGAGCTTTTCACAACCAAATAACCATTTAAAGCATAAAACCTTCCGCTAGTTGGATTTCTCAATAAATGACCGCCGACTGTTTAACGATACTATCAAAGATATGGTGTGTGTGAGTTATGTGAATTGTAAAAATTACATCTTCGGTGTGTTTTCAGGGTAACCTCTGCAAAAAAAAAACACATTTAAATCTTTAACCACATTAAAAACGGCTTGAGATTTATAATTACACTCTGAACAAATGAACAGATTCTACATGACACACTTTCCTCTTGTCATACTGACAGCAGTGTGTCGGCTCCGATGCTTTTAATGAGTTTTCCAGAATTTGTCGGAAATGTGCAACTTTCAAGTGCTTGGTGCAGACTTTTACAAATCATAAAACAGCACAGTAACAACTGAGTTTTAACATAACTCTTACCTCGTGATGTTGGTCAACTTGGTCAAGTTGTTAGCTAAACTAGTTTGTTCATGATTACAACCGGTTTTTAAAAACACATTGTACATTTTTTACTGCGGTTTATTCGGTGTTTAGAGTATTTCTACGTCATACACTGTAAAATATAAGTTGACTTTACTAAAAAAAAAAAAATACAAACTTGCTGCCTTAAAAAGTAATTTATGTTGTCTTGAGTCAGATTTGATTAACTTAATTATTGCAAGTGTGCAATACTCAAACTTAAAAACCTAGATTATAGTAACTTGTTTATTTTGTTGTACTGAAATAAATTAAATTACAGTAACGTATTTACTGTGGGCATCCAGCAAGTGACGGCTTAATTCTCAAAATAGTTTTGTTCATTCATCATATTCAGGTCAACTTAATTTTCTTGAAGCTACAGCTTGAAAACTGAGTCTGGTTAACTTATCATACTTAATTAGTTTGAATGTTAGCATGCATTTACAGTGTACAGAGAGAGTGCAGCTCAAACCAAAGTCAAATTCCATGTATTCTGTGGCTACTTGGCCATTAAAAGTTGTTCTGATTCAGATTCTGATAAAGTAGCAGGCGTTTATGAAGAAAATGCTGATGAACCCTGTTTTATTTGAAACTTCAAAGTTGTTGCTTCAGTTCTCTGTCACTCAGTTATCTGTGATTTTCAGGGAACACTTGACATAAAATGGTGACAGCTGATTTTCATATTAAAAGAATAGATGTCTCCCTTTTGGAAACTCTCCCAAGAAATCTGATCAGAGAATCTTGATGTCTTCAGGGTGTATTAAAAACTAACCAGGAAAAAGCTGCTTTCAAGAACAGTTTATTTTTTTTGACTCACTTCAGATGTTTCTTGGTCAGAATGAGGCAATAAAGCAGGAACTTGCAATAATACAAGTGAGCAAAGAAAATGTTTAGATTTAGGACTTAACATCCAAGCTGCTGGCATGTGAACGTTGCTGTGAAGTGTTGAGATAAGATAAGGATTTGATGTTTGAATCCCAAAATGTGTCAAATATAATAGGTTGACTTTACTTAAAAATATGCAAACTTGCTGCCTTAAAAAAGTGCCTTTGAGCAGACTTGCCACAGGAGTTGGCGAGTCTAATAATCAACAGGGAGTTGAGTTTATTATACGCAGCTGGAGACATCATAATCATCTATCAGCTAATTTACCGTGACACCCAGATGGTGACCCTTTAATAAACATGGACGTATGTATGCTTTTTTTTCTTCATGTAAGTGGACCAAATACTTTTCTCTTAATGTTTTCTTTCATGTATGTTGTGTTTAATAAACATGAACGTATACTTTTTTCTTCAATCAATCAATCAATCAATTTTTTTTATATAGCGCCAAATCACAACAAACAGTTGCCTTAAGGCGCTTTATATTGTAAGGCAAGGCCATACAATAATTACGGAAAAACCCCAACGGTCAAAACGACCCCCTGTGAGCAACCACTTGGCAACAGTGGGAAGGAAAAACTCCCTTTTAACAGGAAGAAACCTCCAGCAGAACCAGGCTCAGGGAGGGGCAGTCTTCTGCTGGGACTGGCATCATGGGAACCCCCCAGCAGTCTACGTCTATAGCAGCATAACTAAGGGATGGTTCAGGGTCACCTGATCCAGCCCTAACTATAAGCTTTAGCAAAAAGGAAAGTTTTAAGCCTAATCTTAAAAGTAGAGAGGGTGTCTGTCTCCCTGATCTGAATTGGGAGCTGGTTCCACAGGAGAGGAGCCTGAAAGCTGAAGGCTCTGCCTCCCATTCTACTCTTACAAACCCTAGGAACTACAAGTAAGCCTGCAGTCTGAGAGCGAAGCGCTCTATTGGGGTGATATGGTACTACGAGGTCCCTAAGATAAGATGGGACCTGATTATTCAAAACCTTATAAGTAAGAAGAAGAATTTTAAATTCTATTCTAGAATTAACAGGAAGCCAATGAAGAGAGGCCAATATGGGTGAGATATGCTCTCTCCTTCTAGTCCCCGTCAGTACTCTAGCTGCAGCATTTTGAATTAACTGAAGGCTTTTTAGGGAACTTTTAGGACAACCTGATAATAATGAATTACAATAGTCCAGCCTAGAGGAAATAAATGCATGAATTAGTTTTTCAGCATCACTCTGAGACAAGACCTTTCTGATTTTAGAGATATTGCGTAAATGCAAAAAGCAGTCCTACATATTTGTTTAATATGCGCTTTGAATGACATATCCTGATCAAAAATGACTCCAAGATTTCTCACAGTATTACTAGAGGTCAGGGTAATGCCATCCAGAGTAAGGATCTGGTTAGACACCATGTTTCTAAGATTTGTGGGGCCAAGTACAATAACTTCAGTTTTATCTGAGTTTAAAAGCAGGAAATTAGAGGTCATCCATGTCTTTATGTCTGTAAGACAATCCTGCAGTTTAGCTAATTGGTGTGTGTCCTCTGGCTTCATGGATAGATAAAGCTGGGTATCATCTGCGTAACAATGAAAATTTAAGCAATACCGTCTAATAATACTGCCTAAGGGAAGCATATATAAAGTGAATAAAATTGGTCCTAGCACAGAACCTTGTGGAACTCCATAATTAACTTTAGTCTGTGAAGAAGATTCCCCATTTACATGAACAAATTATAATCTATTAGACAAATATGATTCAAACCACCGCAGCGCAGTGCCTTTAATACCTATGGCATGCTCTAATCTCTGTAATAAAATTTTATGGTCAACAGTATCAAAAGCAGCACTGAGGTCTAACAGAACAAGCACAGAGATGAGTCCACTGTCCGAGGCCATAAGAAGATCATTTGTAACCTTCACTAATGCTGTTTCTGTACTATGATGAATTCTAAAACCTGACTGAAACTCTTCAAATAGACCATTCCTCTGCAGATGATCAGTTAGCTGTTTTACAACTACCCTTTCAAGAATTTTTGAGAGAAAAGGAAGGTTGGAGATTGGCCTATAATTAGCTAAGATAGCTGGGTCAAGTGATGGCTTTTTAAGTAATGGTTTAATTACTGCCACCTTAAAAGCCTGTGGTACATAGCCAACTAACAAAGATAGATTGATCATATTTAAGATCGAAGCATTAAATAATGGTAGGGCTTCCTTGAGCAGCCTGGTAGGAATGGGGTCTAATAAACATGTTGATGGTTTGGATGAAGTAACTAATGAAAATAACTCAGACAGAACAATCGGAGAGAAAGAGTCTAACCAAATACCGGCATCACTGAAAGCAGCCAAAGATAACGATACGTCTTTGGGATGGTTATGAGTAATTTCATGATTCCCTTTATGTAAGCAGGCTTTAATAAACATGAACAATTGCTTTTTTTCTGTGTGACTTTAATGAATGTAATAAACCACGTATTCTAAAACTTATACAGCCTGTGTTCTTTCCTATAATATTGTTGAAAAGGGTAAATTGTTTTTCAAACTAGGTTTTTTGTGAAAAAGGTTTTCATTTGAAGTACACACACACACAAGGGGTCATGTTTCGGTGAGGGGTGACCTTTGACCTTTAGGTCATAAATCAAGGGGCCCAACCCTTTGATCTGACATGAGGTGTCTTAGTTTTCTCTCTGATAAGTATTCTTAACCTGGAGATTATTTTTTTTATTATTGCGATAATTGTTCGTCATCCTCAATTATTTGTGCCTCAGTGTCTTTTGGACTTTATTGGTCAGAGAAATTATTATAATTAAAGTTCAGTTGATATTGGCCCATAGGAAAAACTTGTACAATAAAAATATTAGTTTTAGCCTGCAATAAAATGTATTGTTGTGAATCCAGCATTTTAAAGCCCTTTTAAACTTGTACAGTCTTTATTAATTATTGTGATCTTATCGTTAATGTGAAAAACTGTACAGTAAAATATTAGTTTTAGCCTGCAATAAAATGTATTGTTGTGAATCCAGCATTTTAAAGCCCTTTTAAACTTGTACAGTCTTTATTAATTATTGTGATCTTATCGTTAATGTGAAAAACTGTACAGTAAAATATTAGTTTTAGCCTGCAATAAAATGTACTGTTGTGAATCCAGCATTTTAAAGCCCTTTTAAACTTGTACAGTCTTTATTAATTATTTTGGTCTTATCGTTAATGTGAAAAACTGTACAATAAAATATTAATTTTAGCCACCAATAAAATCTACTGTTGGGATTCCAGCATTTTAAAGCCCTTTTAAACCTGTACAATGTTTATTAATTATTGTGATATTATTGTTAATGTGAAAAACTGTATAATAAAAATATTAGCTTTAGCCTCCAATAAAATGTACTGTTGTGATACAAGCATTTTAAAGCCCTTTTAAACTTGTGCAGTGTTTATTATTCTGATATTATTGTTAATTTCAATAACAATGGACAAGATAATCTTGACAGAAAAAAAATTATATCCTCCCATGCCTACTATACAGATTGGTAAATTACAGTGTACCCTTCTCAAAACTGCCTTTTCTTAAAACAATTAATACATTTTGTTGCTCAACTCGACGTGAGTTGTTCAAGCGCAGTAGAACTCATTTTGATGGGACACATGAAAATTACTTAATAAATGAAGGCCCCTGAAGTCGTATAAAATACACACTCACTAAATAAAGATAAATGTAATATGGGAGTAGCTTATTTGTACAGGATAAATATACATTAATGAATAAATACAAAAAAATGTACTCACTGTAAGTATAAATACACTTAATATAATTCAAATAAAACTTACCTCATCATAACTTGGGGTGGCTTATTTTTCCAGGCAGCTTAAACAATGTAAGTACTCCTAACGTAGGCCTATATATTATAGGAAAAGTACTCAGCATAAAAAAGGCCAAATAAGAAATTACCTATGAATGACCAAGTTAATGTAGGCTGTGCTATGTATTTACTTAATATATTTTGTCACATACACATAAATATACGGGATTCATTTCATTTGTATTTTCATTAATTGTTTTTCATTTCCAGACTCTCAAAATACTTAGGATTTACAGAGCCCTTCAAAAGTATTTGAACACGCAGTATGTCATACATTAAATTTTGTGCTATTTATAATCCAAAAAATAAAAAAAATCGCAATAAAATTTTCTACAATTACCTTCCTTAAGCTCAAGCTGACAACATGATATAAAGTAATTACAAATATAAAGACGAGTTGCATAAGTAATGGAATACTTTGGTATTAATACCCCAGTTTCAATTTGTTTTCATTTATATAGCACCAAATCACAACAGAGTTGCCTCAAAGCGCTTCACACAAGTAAGGTCTAACCTTACTAACCCCCAGAGCAACAGTGGTAAGGAAAAACTCCCTCTGAGGAAGAAACCTCAAGCAGACCAGACTCAAAGGGGTGACCCTCTGCTTGGGCCATGCTACAAACATAAATTACAAAACAGTTCACAGAACAATTCACAGAATGAATATACAGGAAATGCTGTTGGTGCACAGGATACAACCCCTGGCAATAATTATGGAATCACCGGCCTCGGAGGATGTTCATTCAGTTGTTTAATTTGTAGAAAAAAAGCAGATCACAGACATGACACAAAACTAAAGTCATTTCAAATGGCAACTTTCTGGTTTTAAGAGACACTATAAGAAATCAGGAAAAATAATTGTGGCAGTCAGTAACGGTTACTTTTTTAGACCAAGCAGAGGGAAAAAAAAATATGGACTCACTCAATTCTGAGGAATAAATTATGGACTCACCCTGTAAATTTTCATCCTCAAAACTAACACCTGCATCAAATCAGATCTGCTCGTTAGTCTGCATCTAAAAAGGAGTGATCACACCTTGGAGAGCTGTTGCACCAAGTGGACTGACATGAATCATGACTCCAACACGAGAGATGTCAATTGAAACAAAGGGGAGGATTATCAAACTCTTAAAAGAGGGTAAATCATCATGCAGTGTTGCAAAAGATGTTGGTTGTTCACAGTCAGCTGTGTCTAAACTCTGGACCAAATACAAACAACATGGGAGGGTTGTTAAAGGCAAACATACTGGTACACCAAGGAAGACATCAAAGCGTCAAGACAGAAAACTTAAAGCAATATGTCTCAAAAATCGAAAATGCACAACAAAACGCATGAATGGGAGGAAACTGGAGTCAACGTCTGTGACCGAACTGTAAGAAACCGCCTAAAGGAAATGGGATTTACATACAGAAAAGCTAAACGAAAGCCATCATTAACACCTAAACAGAAAAAAACAAGGTTACAATGGGCTAAGGAAAAGAAATCGTGGACTGTGGATGACTGGATGAAAGTCATATTCAGTGATGAATCTTGAATCTGCATTGGGCAAGGTGATGATGCTGGAACTTTTGTTTGGTGCCGTTCACAATGAGATTTATAAAGATGACTGCCTGAAGAGAACATGTAAATTTCCACAGTCATTGATGATATGGGGCTGCATGTCAGGTAAAGGCACTGGGGAGATGGCTGTCATTACATCATCAATAAATGCACAAGTTTACGTTGATATTTTGGACACTTTTCTTATCCCATCAATTGAAAGGATGTTTGGGGATGATGAAATAATTTTTCAAGATGATAATGCATCTTGCCATAGAGCAAAAACTGTGAAAACATTCCTTGCAAAAAGACACATAGGGTCAATGTCATGGCCTGCAAATAGTCCGGATCTTAATCCAATTGAAAATCTTTGGTGGAAGTTGAAGAAAATGGTCCATGACAAGGCTCCAACCTGCAAAGCTGATCTGGCAACAGCAATCAGAGAAAGTTGGAGCCAGATTGATGAAGAGTACTGTTTGTCACTCATTAAGTCCATGCCTCAGAGACTGCAAGCTGTTATAAAAGCCAGAGGTGGTGCAACAAAATACTAGTGTTGGAGTGTTCATTTGTTTTTCATGATTCCATAATTTTTTCCTCAGAGTTGAGTGATTCCATATTTTTTTCCCTCTGCTTGGTCTAAAAAAAGTAACCATTACTGACTGCCACAATTGTTTTTTCCTTATTTCTTATATACTGAAAAAAAAAAAAAACATAGCTGAATGAAAAAGGTCAAGGCTGAAGCTATCTAGCTTTTAAATGCCCTAACCTATTTATACCGTGTTAATATTAAAAATCAAACATTTCTGTCGGGCTACAAACAGTAATATGAAAAAGGTGTTGAGCACATGGAGTACACAGAAGAGCTGTGCTCCGTGTTGACCAGTTGGATAACTGGTGCGCAGCGCACCGCAGGACAGTGCCTGACATGAGATATACGTATTTATGCTATGGTGGGTGAGGCATTTGTGAGCCGATGTCGTCAGCATATGGCACAGCTGGGGTGAGAGGGCTCCCCTGGCTGTTGTCTGCCCTGCGTTGTGAAACACAGTGAGGCTGTACCGGAAGTGAGTTCACATGTTTATATATGGTGTCATGGGCTGGCGAAACCACTCCACTGTCATTCCTGCGACAGAGTTAGATGGTAAATATGTTATCTGTGTATTATGGGGGTGACATCATATTCAGCTGCATAGCGGGCGCTGCGCCAAGCCTTTTGACGTGCGCAATGGCGCATGGACTCGCAGTGACAGACGGTGCTTTCAGTTCTATTGCGCAAAGTTTACATCCACTGCACATGATGGATGCGTGCCATATGCATGTTGCATATCAACATATCCTTGGTGCTCCCTGAACAGGATCCAGTGGAGGTGCACATACGTAGCACAAGCGTGACATGCCGACAGGCTCTGATGTGGCTGATCCACTTTTGGGTTCCCATGACTGTGATCAGTTTGTTCCGAATGCTGTTATGACACCGTACAAATATGTAGATTGCAGTGAGATTACACTCAGACTGCACATAGACTGTCGTTCGATGGGTGTCCCACCTGAACTGTGCCATGAGGGGTTTGCACGTGCGCGAATGGGCTGTCCGACGTTTTCAGACTACACCCCGACACGTTTCGGATGTGGGCCAATTATCATTCTGAAGCCATTCATTCGTGCTGTGTGTGATGGGGGTCTTATTGTCATCAGGTCAAACTCGCTACTCTATTTGATTGAGTGTTGTTCTAACATTTATTGTTAATGTATTTCTTTACAGACATACAGCCGTTGCTGGTGATTAAAGAAGAAATTCCCCCTGAACACCAGGAATGGAATCTGAGTGTTGACCAGGAGGACATTAAAGAAGAGAAGCTGTGGATAAGTCAGCAGGGAGAGCAGCTTCAGCAGCTGGATGAGGCAGATCTCACCAAGTTTGGTTTCACTGTCGTCCCTGTGAAGAGTGAAAATGATGATGAAAAACCAGAGTCATCACAGCTTCATCAAAGCCGAAGTGATAAGAGCACAGAGGCTGAGCCTGTAGCCAGCAGCTCATCTTTACATAGAACACTGACAGCAGAAGCTGATGGAGAGGATGATGGAGGATCACAACCAGCCAGCAACTCAGGTCAAAACAGTCATTTACAACCAGATACCAGTGGCTGGAGTTCAGACAGTTCTGGAACTGAGACTGATGACAGCGATAACTGGAAACAGACCAGAGAACTTCAGCCAAGTTATAACTGTCAAAAAAATACCAATATTGTTTGTTCAGGCAACACTGATGCGAAACAATTTAAAGGCTCTAAATATGGAAAAGCACCTGGTTATGTAAATAACTCAGAGCAACAAATGGAGAGGCAAGCAAGCAGAAAACCATTTAGCTGTTCTGATTGGCTTAAAAGACAGAAACAGAAGAGCACTCTGAACGAACACATTAGAATTGAGACAGGACAAAAAACATTTGGCTGTGCTCACAGATTTGGGCAAAAGAGCAGTCTGGACACTCACATGATAATTCATACAGGACAAAAACCATTTGTCTGTTCTGAGTGTGGTAAAAGATTTGGACTAAAGTCCATCCTGAACAGACACATGATAATTCATACAGGGCAAAAACAATTTGTCTGTTCTGAATGTGGTAAAAGATTTGGACTAAAGGGCAATCTGAAGACACACATGATAATTCATACAGGGCAAAAACCATTTGTCTGTTCTGAGTGTGGTAAAAGATTTGGAATAAAGAGCCACCTGAACAGACACATGATGATTCATACAGGGCAAAAACCATTTGTCTGTTCTGAGTGTTGTGAAAGATTTAGACACGAGAGTCATCTGAAAAACCACATGAGAATTCATACATGGAAAAAAACATTTGTCTGTTTTGAGTGTGGTAAAGGATTTGGACACAAGAGCAACCTGAACACACACATGATATTTCATGCATCCAGCAAAGAACACCAAAGCAAGCCAGCCTCTCGCACATAAGGAGAAGTAGGAGTCGTTCACCACCTCAACCACAAAACAATATACAAATGCGCCCAGACCCAGAGCAGTGGGAATTAGAAGATGAATTGGCAAATAAGATTGAGGAAACAAGGAGAATGAAACATGAAAGAGTGTCCAAAGCTGATCAAATTGAAGGATTAAAAAGTTCAAAAGTATACCACAGTAATTTAACCAGGGATTGGCTAGACTGGTCCCAGAAGAAACCACATTGACAGATTTAAATGTGTGAATTATGGAGCAGCATGGTACATACAAATGAAATTAGCCCCACATTATTTAGGGAGAAAAGGAACCCCAATTAAGAAAAAGCATGCCGTGCCACGATGGTAAAAGACATTACAACAGAAAATCAGCCACCTGATGGTAATTTTTGGGAGGCAAAACCATAAAAGAAACCTCCTTAAAAATGTCAATCGCATTAAATGAAAATACAGTGTTGAAGATGCACAACTGGGTGGGAGGCTGGCTGAACATCAAGCCTGAGTGAAAGCTTTGGGTGCACAAATTAGGAACAAAGACAAGAAAATAAATGCAAAACAGATAAACAAGCAATTTGCAAAAAACTCCAGGCTAGTGTACAGGAAGTTGGCAAACAACACAATAGAAGTACAACAGCTACTCAAGAGAGAAGAAGTTGAAAGATTGTGGAGACCATTCTTTGAAGACCCAAAGCAACACCAGGAGGCCGAGTGGATTGAAATAATAAAACAGAAAAACAAAGATAAACAGCAAATGGCAGCAATTGTAATCACTGAAGAGGAGATCACAAAGAAAATGAGTGAATACAGTAACTTCAAGGCACCTGGCATTTACAAAATCCCAAACTTTTGGTTGAAAAGGCTGATAGTATTACACCACCATTATGCTGTGGCTTTCACAAAAATGTTGAATGGAGAAGAGGACACACCAGACTGGCTAAAGACTGGGAACACAAACCTACTACCAAAGACCAAAGAAACACAGCTACCCAACAAGTACAGACCCATCTGCTACCTAACAACAACATCCAAGTGGCTGACAGGAATCTTAGCTGATGCTATTTATGAACGTCTTGACACTGGTGGCTACCAGAAAATGAACAGAAAGGTAATTTCAGAAAAAGATGAGGAATTAAAGACCAAGTACTGATAAACAAAGCTATCTTGGAGGACTGCAAAAAAAAGGAGGATAAACCTCAGCATGGCTTGGATTGATTATAAAAAGGCATTTGACAGCGTGCCACACTCTTGGATCATGAGGTGCTGAGAACTCCACAACATCATTGAGGAAATGAGATCTTTCCTGAGGGTGCAAATGAACAAGTGGAACACCACCATCACCTTCAATCACACAGAGGGACAAATAACAATCCCAGACATACGAGGTCAGAGAGGGATATGTCAAGGAGACAGCCTTTCGCCATTTTTATTCTGCTTAATCATAGACCTGCTCAGCAAGATCCTGAAGGAGCACGACACCGGGTATGATTTAAATAGAGACAGAGGAAGGAAAAATAAAAAATGTGAACCATCTGCTGCACATGGATGACTTCAAAATCTTTGTTGACACATAAGAGGGATTCAGTTGGTTCGTGGAAGCAGTCGATAAGTTCTACAGACATTGGTATGGAATTTGGTCTGGATAAATGCTCAAAATGCACAATCAAAAAAGGTAAAAAGAGAAAAACAGAAAACATACAGTTGGATGAAGGGAGGTGCATTGAACATTTGGCTGAAGATTCCACATACAAATACTTGGGAATTGAAGAAAATGGTACAATAGAACATAAGAAATTATGTCATACAGCTACTGAGGGTGTAAACCATCAAAACAAGTTTCTTTTGTTGAGCCCAATCAATTTTAATTGCCATTGAATTAAGTAAAAGCTGTCGATAATCTGTCCCCTTAACGTGTTTATCCTGAAGTATTTAAATAATGTGTGATGCTACATTAGAAAAGAGCAGCAGTGGTTTGCCAGTGAAATATAATCTTGTTCAGCAGGAGAACAATTTGCTGTTTTCTTAACTGTCTCCACCTTGTTTACCTTACATCCTTGGATACAATCGCAAAAGGGTTTTTATGAAAACGTAGATTGTGAACAGAATATGATTTGGCTGTTAAAAAAATAAATATTGGATTTTTTTTTTTTACTTTAAACCGTTTTGCCCCACTGGCAACAATTGTTGCTGAAGTGTATCACTGTCCTTTTCTGCTCACAATAATAAAAAAAAAATCTCAAAGGTACTAATGCAACTTTTCCACTTAGAAAACAAAAAAACATCTGGGCATAAACGGGTTAATGCTTGTCGATACATATACCAGTTGTGGTGGGCCTTATGAACAGGAACCTGAAGAAATACCTCGAGTGAATCCCTGGTCACCCAAGTGCTCACGAGGTGTAGTTAACGGTCACCATCTTGCAGAGAGCCCTCGGATGCAATGCCAGCAATGTTTAGGGTGCAACTATAGACCCCGGGTCTGGGGTCCGTTGCTCTCTGTAAAAAGAAATCCAAGAGGAAAAAAAAAAAAGGTGGCTGAGTGTGTCATAAGATTTGGAGTAAAAGGTGGTGTGAAGGTGTGATGTGTTTGGATGTTCATGGTGTTTAACCTATCAGCAAGGTGTTGCAGTAGTTGAGGTGTGAGATGGTGTCTGTGTCAGGAATCCTGATGCATGCTGAGATACTTTATGATTCTGTGAATGTTGTAATGTCATATTGTTGAAATTGTAAATTTTTGGGAAAATATGCACTTGTAGGGTAAAAACTAAAACTCAACACAATTGTTTTCTTTAGTTCCTGATGGATTTTACTTATGTTTTTGTTTGTTTCATTGAAGCACTGTTCACAATTCTTCCTCACAAAATATTAAAATTTTGAATTGTTTTGTAAAATGTAGATTTTTTTTTTATGGTGAAAATAGTGAAATTTACCAAAAATCATTTTCTTCTTAACTTTCTGGTTTTAATTCTGTTGGTTTTGTTTGATTCATCTAAACTGTTCACAATTCTTCCTTGTGGAAATGTGAAATTCTAAATTTTGGGGGGAAATATGGACTTCTGTGGGGAGAAACTTAAGCAAAATATTCTCTTTGATGTTTATTTTATTGGATTTTATTCAGATAAATTGGCTTAATTCATGTAAACACTGATCACAATTATTCCTCAAAAAAGTTTTAATTTTTGTTGTCATTACATGCTGTTTGTTTGGAAAACAATAAAATTCACCCAAAATGCTTCTTGCCCTTCAGTTTTTGAGAAATTTTAATTGTGATGGTTTTGTTTGATTCATCAAAGCTCCGTTCTAAACTGCACAACTTCAAATTTGGGAAAATTACTAATTTTTGGTTATGAAAACCATTAAATACACCCAAAATTGAGCAAGTTTGTATGTTGCATGAAAGAGAAAAAAATTACCGAAATAAGACAGTATTCGGGTGATTCTTTAACTACGGGCACTATTGGCCTTGTAAATGTAATTTCCACCACACCATTGCCTTAAATATAAAGCGCCTTGGGGCAACTGTTTGTTGTGATTTGGCGCTATATACATGTGCTCTGATGTCACTGTTTATCTCCATAGAAACTACCAAAACAATCTTTCATACAAACTGTTTAAAGGGACATTAGAGTGTAGTGGTGGAAATTACGGCAATAGTGTGGGACAACTACATTTTGTTTAAAAAAATCACAACAGTTGTATGACATTGAATACCCCAATTATGTTTTGATTATTTTACTGATATTTTATTCAGAGATATTTTAAAACATTAGAAAAAACGTTTCTTTACCATTCATTTTTATCATTGAAGATCAAAAGTCTGGGTGTGGGACAAGCACAAAACGGCAATATTCGCATATAATGATGCTGAAAAAAGGTGAAAAAGTCATCATAGACTACTAGAACAAATTTCTTAACACACTTTCATTGTAAAGATAACTATAAAAGTGTGAAATTTCCCCTTTTTTCTGTTTTTCATACAATATGATCAAAGGACATAAGTGCCCGTAGTCTAAGAATCACCCATTCAAGGAATTTTAAACGGTCATTGGAGGAGACTTTTCCAGCAAATATATTTTAAGTAAATCTCTGTCCCGATACAGTCGACACACTCCTGTCAACATTTCAGCTGGTACTTCAGGTTTCATTCAAAAGTCTATTTACACAAAACGCTAAAATGATTCATACAAAATTTACAGCCGTTGGTAAAGAATTTTACTTCTGGTGTGTCATCATTTTCCTCGCCCGCATAGTGTGGGGAAATGGGAGAATAAACTCTGGTGAGATCTGGTTATTAACTAGAACCGGTTCATAATGTCTGCTGCTATACCTGTAAAGTCTATAGGTTTTCTGTCCTGTTTAAGGAGAATAAATTCTCTGATCATAAAGATTCTGTAAGCGTATAGTTTAGACTATTTATGACTGAATGTTCTGGAATTACGGGTTAAAAACAGCAGAAAAGGTGACAAAGGTCATCTTCAGTACACACAGGGGTCAAAGGTTAGTTGCTCCAAATTTGTTATAAAGTGATGCAAATTATGATCCATCAAATAATTTGGCATATGTTTCAATCTGATTGCAGTATTTTTAAATGTTGACCCTGTGTAACCCTTGGTTGACCTCTACCTGGCTCCAGCTGCCACCCTGGGACGGCTCCATGTGTTACTGACAAAATGTCACATCAGCCAGAAATGAAATTAATGGTGATGACTTTGTCTGCTGTCATCAAGAAACAACAAAGTCACTCAGTTATGACAAATTTGCTGCTTTGTGTGTTTTGCTAAACTCAAAAAACCCTTTAAAAAGGACAAAGTTAGCTGTTTTTTCCACCTGTGTGGAAGCTGTAACATTTTTTTTAACTCACCAATTTTCAGCTGTAGAGCAAAATGTCAGACTGTCTTCATTGGTGTTTGCCCGTCTTGTTTTTCTTGATGTCACATTGTGCCAACATGAAAACAAACTCGATATCTTGTTGGCTGTAATATCGGCTGAATTCCTTTATTAATGTGACAATATAAAATTTAACACCCCAGTGCTGAATGGATCACTAAGGTCCACATATGTGACCAAGAGTAAAACAGGAATAGCAACAGCTGCTCTCCACTGTGAGAAGACGTAGTGCACGTGCACGTCCATTCGTCATGAACACAGACTGTTAAAAACAGTCTGCTGGAGGCTCAGCTTTGTGCACGTTCAAAAGTGCCATAAATGCAGGAACTGTGGAAAATCTAAGAAATACATCAGCAGCAGCTATAACGGGGTCAAACCAGTGTCCTGCTCTGGTACAGACAGCAGACTCTGCATATATCCAAAATCTGACAGAATCTCTCAATAAAATAGTAACAACAAAGCCTACCAGTTCAATGAGGGAAAAAAAATACAACAGAAAGAAAACTGAAAAGGGCACTCACCCACGTGTAAAATGGTTTACTGCAGGGAGGACCTGACTGGTGCCATCACGCATGGATGGCACATAATGTCCTCCTGTGGACAGATTTCCATGTGCACATTCACACCAGCAGTTATAACGGGGTTAAAATAACGTCATGCTCCACAGACAGCAGAAGCGTTTTGTGTGTCGTCTCCTCTGTACAGAGCACTGATCCAGGCAGCAAGCACGATGCTCATGCGAAAGCGTGACTGAAGTATGAATTATGTAGAATGTAGAGCAGTTTAATAAATCATAATATTTTTAATGTTTTTTTATTATGATCGTTATTAATGTGATTATTTAAAACCATTTACAACAAAAATGTTTCATCAACCGAATTCCTCGTAACTGAAACTAAAATCATAAATGTTTACTGCACTCAAGTGAATATAATGCTGAAATACTTTTTTTTTTTACTTTCACTTTTGATGCTGTGTGCTTCTTACCCTGTGTGCTGCTATACAATGCTGTTGGAACCTCAATTTCCTTGAAGGAGTCTTCCCAAGAGATTAATAAAGTTCTGTCTAATCTAATCTAAAATACATAAGCAATTTCAGACGGAATAATTCAGATGTTTGTGAATTGTAAAAGTATATATAATATAAATAAGTACTCCCACTCACTACAAATATATCTGCATGAATTTACAGGCATGGTTTTTGTTTTGAGTTCTTATATGGTGGCGAGGTCTCTCTTTCATCTGCGTTGTGATTGACTTCCACTCGCTCCCTTCAGAATACAAATGAAGGTTACGTATGTAACCACGGTTCTATGAATCCCGGATGACCGCCAGAGGGCGGTGCTGAAAGCACTGAATGATCCTTTCGTGCATGCGTAGTTCGAGTAATAATACCAAAATTCCACCTATGACACCACGGATGACCAATCACAGTGTATATAAACATACGTCATCCGAGGCTCTGTTCCTACAGAATCTTCTCATGCAACACGGAGATTCTGAGTGACAGAGAATCTCTGGCGGTCATCCAGGATTCATAGAACTGTGGTTACATATGTAACCTTTGTTCCATTTCATTCCTCCTGACTGCCAGAGGGCGGTGCTGAAAGCACTGAATGACTAATACCAACAATGTCACGAGGAATCCTGAGCACCCCCCTCACAGAGGAGACCCAGAGGACCCAGACAGGAGCACACGACCCAAAGGATGAGGGTAGGCCGCATTGTAGAAACGAGTGAACGTACTCGGGGAAGCCCATGATGCCGCAGCGCAGATGGCATTCAGCAGAACCCCTCTCATAGTTGCCCAGGAAGCAGAGACACTCCTGATAGAGTGAGCCTTCACACTGGCCGGCCGGGAACAGCCCCCTGCATGATAGGCATGGCAGATGACATCAACGATCCAATGAGAGACGTTTAGATAAAGGAAAACCCAACTTAAGACCCCCATGACACAAAAACAGCTGGTCAGAGCGTCTCAGACTCTCAGTAGCTGCAATATACGCCTCCAGTGCCCTCACTGGACACAACAACTCAGACCCATCCCCGGCCACAGATGACTGGGGTTGAACCCGCACCAATCTCAATGACTGGTTACTATGGGCACGAGATCAAATCAAATCAATTTTATTTATATAGCACCAAATCACAACAAACAGTTGCCCCAAGGCGCTTCACACTGCAAGGCAAAGCCATACAATAATCACAGAAAAACCCCAACTGTCAAACGACCCCCCGTGAGCAAACACCTGGCGACAGTGGGAAGGAAAAACTCCTCCAACAGGAAGAAACCTCCAGCAGAACCAGGCTCAGGGAGGAGCAGTCTTCTGCTGGGACTGGTTGGGGCTGAAGGAGAGAACCAGGAAAAAGACATGGTCTTCCACATTTTCCAGATCGTCTAAGCCCTCGTCTTCCTCTGCATCATCAAAGTCTCCATCATCAAAGTTATCCTCGTTGTCTGACATGTCTATGACTTTTTAGACGTCAACAAAATATCCGCAAACCTTCACTGAATGTTTATTTTTAAATTAACAAACATCAAACACAACTCTGACGCCTCCCTCCTCCTCCTTCTTCGTCTTCTTCTTCTTCTGCTTTGTTTATTAGCGGTTTGCAAACCTAGTGGTGCATTAACGCCACCTATTGTACTGGAATGCAAGAAGAGATAACACCTCAGGCAAAAATGCCGTGTTCGGCCACAGGGTAACATCAGCCCGATCAGGACCCCATCTGAGACACGAGGGGCTGACAGATAGAGCATGTAACTCACCCACTCTTTTAGCAGAGATGATGGCCAACAAAAACGCAGTCTTATCCGAGGTCTGCCGCTGCCAAAGGCTCGAACGGAGGATGACAAAATGCTCTGAGAACCAGGATCAGATCCCAGGCTGGTGCAAGTGGGGCAGCCAGTGGATGCAACCTGCGAGCACCATGCAGAAAAAGAGAAACTAGATCAGGGTTGGCCAAGTTCGGTCCTCGAGAGCCACCTTCCTGACACTCTTAGTTATCTCCCTGCTCCAACACACCTGAATCCAATGAAAGGCTCATTAAAAGTCTGCTAATGAGTCACCCCTGAACTAGATGATGGCTTCCAACTGAACAACCATCCACTCTAGTATGGTAACATGAAATAGCTGCTACATATACCTTCAGTCTCAAGGGAGAGCGGCCCTCATCAAGGACAGAGTGGAGAAAATCCCGAATAGCAGAAACAGAACAGGTGACTAGATCCTCACTGCGGGCAGAACAACACTGACAAAATAGTCGCCACCTGTTGTCATATTGCTGCCGGGTAGAAGGTGTCCTGGCAGACAAAATGGTACGCCTGACAGGATCAGCGAGCCCAGGCAGTCCTGACCCCTGGCATCCAGTGGTCACACCCACAGGTTCAGTCGTTGAGGATCGGGGTGCCATAGTCGTCGCCCCAAATGAGAGAGAACATCCCTCCTGGGTGGAAGACACCATGGGTCGCCTCGACATAAACTCAGTAGCAATGGGAACCATGGACGCGCGGGCCAGGACAGAGCCACCAGCAACAGTCTGTAGCCTCCCTGAGAATCCTCTGGAGAGTGGGCCAAATCAACGGAAGAGGAGGAAAAGCGTACACAGGAGCACCTTGGGCCACAGATGAGCAAACGCGTCCTGACCCAATGCATCCAACACGCCTGTAAGGAAAACCACAGAGGGCAGTGAATCGACACTTCCGTCACGAACAGATCCACCTCTGTGCGACCATAGAGGTCCAAGATCATGCTCACCACATCGGCGTGAAGACACCACTCCCCTGGAGTAGGCGCCTGACGAGAGAGTGCGGCCGCAGCTCGGTTCTGCTCTCCTGGTAGACACTCTACCCAGATGAGGAAGGGCCCATTCCAGCAGATCCCTGGAGACTTTTAGAAGACGAGCTGATCTGGTGCCCCCCTGATGGTTGATGTGGTAGACAACCGAGGTGTTGTCTGACCGTACCAGAATGTGTCTCCCCTCCAGGTGGGGAAGAAAGTGCCTCAGAGTTAGATGCACTGCCCGTAGCTCCAGCACATTTATATGTCTCAAGTGATCCCTTCGGCTCCAGAAACCTTGAACCGCTCTGTGCTGCCAGATCGTACCTCATCCAGTGGAACTGACAGCTGTGGTGACCACCTCTCTGCGGCACACCACTAGCCCCAATGGGACGCCCCTGGACAAATAAGCCCTGTTCTTCCAGGGAGCCAGAGCCCGGAGGCACAATCATGTCACCGTGAGCTTGCGATGTCTATGCAGTCAGGGGTCCAGACGAAAGCCGTTGAGCCACCTCTGCACAGGGCGTAATGAAAGCAAGCCCAACGGCACGACGCGAGTGACTGATGTCAGTTTGCCGAGAAGTTGCAGGAAGGCGATGTATGGAAACCACCTGCCTATTTGAACCGACTGACCAACTGGAGGATATCGTCTATCCTGCGGACGGATAGACGAGCCTCCATGGAAGTTTAATCCAAGGCCACCCCCAGAAAAACAGTGGTCTGAGAAGGAGTAAGACAACTCTTCTCCAGGTTGAGCTTGAGACCCAACTGGGACACGTGAGCAAGCAGCCGATGTTCATCCCGAGATGCACGCGCTCGAGGTGGGGGGCACAGAAGCCAATCATCGAGATACAGCAGAATCTGCATTCTGTATGCTTGCAGCGGGGTGAGAGCTGCCGTTACACATCAAGTAAACACACCCTTGGAGAAAGGGAGAGGCCAAACAGGAGTACCTGAAACTGCCAATGACGACCTTGATAGGCAAACCTCAGAAAGCGGCGGTGGTCTGCCGCAATAAGTAGATGAAAATAGGCATCGGTCAGATCCATTGATGTAAACCACTCTCCCCTTGCCACAGTCTGAAGGACCTCTGCCGTGGTCAACATGTGAAACGGCAGCACCTTCAAATAACGATGGAGTCCCCGCAGATCTAAAATAGGACGAAACCCGCCAGTCTTTTTTGGTATGAGGAAATGGTATGGGTTGCTGCAGAGGATACACCTCCTCGATAGCACCCTTGGCCAAGAGGGCGGAGAGCTCCTGGTCTAGTGCTTGGGCTTTCACCGCGTCAGCAATCAAAGCCACCTTGACCCGGTCCGAGATGTGTGGCCGGAATTGCAACCTGTAGCCATGGGTCAAAGTAGCAACCACCCACGGATCCACAGTGTGAGCAGCCCAGCAGTCGAGCTGCTGATGGGAAAACCATCCAACTGCCGGCCCGTGGCCTCACCTCCCCTCCCCACGACCCGTAGGGGCCCTGGGGGGTTTGCGGCCACCATCCAAAGCCCGGGTCTGCCTGGTTGGGTGGCAGACTGGCTCACAAAAACCACCACCCGGCCTCCGCTGAGAGCCCCGCTGATAACCCTCAGATAGTCTGCTGTGCCTGGATGGTCCACCCCAGTGCCTCCAGGGCAGCCGGGCCAAACAGCTCACCAGCTCCACGGGAACACCACAGAGGGTCCTCCGACATGCCTTAGTCAGGGTAGACTGCTCCAGCCAAACCTGCCAACAAGCCTGAACAAGGAAAGACATAATGCGGCCAAGCTCCCTTGACATTAGGGCAAAAGCCTGCAACGCAGTATCATGAAATCCTACCACACTTGCTGCAGCACCAGTATCCTGCAGAGATGCAAAAACTGCAAACAGGAGGTGCGCCAGGGAATTACCCAACCGGCCAGCGTGTGCTGTCCTTGGGCACAGAGCCTCACTGTGTCGGGCCTCCTCAGGAGACACAATAAGCAAGAATACCGCCGGGTCCAAACCGGCCCTGGGGGACCCATTCATAGAGGCCAATGCTCGACCGTCCGCCAAGAGGTGTGATAAGACTCGAGGGACCCGCCAACCCACGTACAATTCCCTCAAATAGTCCACCGAAAAGGCAGTGGGCGCACAGCCACGCCTGAAGAAAGTGCTCCCAGGGGCAGCCTCCTCTGCCACTGGAATATCTAACTGCAGGAGATTAAAGGCCCTATGCATAACATCCCGCACAGTGGCACCGACTACACTTTGAGGTGAGCCGAACAAACTCGTTTCAGAAGCAAGAGATGACCGAGTCTCTGCTTCCACCCCAAAAGGAGAGGCCGAGGTGGCGAGAGATGGTACATCCTCCTCCACCGCCAACTCAGGCATAGGTGGAGAAGCCCCCGTCTCAGGCAAGGGAGTGTCCAGCTGCCGGGTTTGAAACAATGACTTCATCTCAGCCAATTCTGCAGACAGCTGCTCCACCCTTATGGTAAGGCCTTGTTCGGCTTTGACCCGCTTCTTAGGAGTAGCCGCGGTAGCAGTGACCTCAATCCAGCGCTTTGAACGCCTGGGCACAGTCACCTGCACTGAAGGCGAGAGCTGATCAGCCTCTTGTTGAGGGTGCACCTGTGCCAGTCAAGCCACTCTCACAGCACGAGGCATGTAACTGCAGTTCATACAGGAACGTTCAGACAGCACCTCCATCGGGTGGTCAAGCCCGAGACAAGCTGGGCACAGGTCATGACTGTCATCTGCTCAGAGTGCGAGCCCACAAGCAGCACAGCAGTGGGAGCCATCCATACGCTCGACCACTCAAACAGGCGAATCCACATGGCTAGCAGTCTTCAGAATATATGCTAGCATGGGGAGAGGGGGCGTGAATGCTACTGTCACCAGTAATAGTGAAACAGAAGACCAACTCTGTTAGCCATGACAAAATGCAGGCCAAAAACAGTGGGATAGGGGAGCGTGCACACCACAATCACCAGAAGTAGCCAAAGACACAACCCCAAAAAAGGCTAACATAGTCAGCTGTTAATGTAAACAGGCTCAAAACTGGGAGAAGGGGCGCTCACGCTGCGGTCACCGGTAATAGCAAAAACTAAACAACAAAAGGCCCAAAGGCTAACCCAGGTAGCTCGAAACAATATATGTATGTCCGCATACACACGCAATACCGAGAGAGGGGGCGAACACGCTGCCATCACTGGTAATGGCGAATAAAAGACAGCCCCAGGAGGGTGAAAAACGCTGCTCCTGCCAAAAGGAAAGGCGAAAGGGCGTCCAACGGCAAAACCACAATAAATATCCAGCACAAAATGGCGGTCTGGAGGGATGAAATGGAACTCACGATTTCCAGCAGGAGAGGCGGACATTTGGACCAGTCGGCTAAAACCTGACTACGACTCCTGGCCTCCTTAAGCACAATTTTGTAACTTTTGACCTTTTGGTTGACAAACTCTACTCACAAGTCAAAAAAAGCTTCCACCAAGTCAGCAAAACATTGTGTATTACTTACACAAGCACACTTGCTCAACTCTTCAAACTCTTACAGTTAATACAATCCATCATATTACTAAGCACACTGATGGCAACAACACACTGATGGTAGAAATGAAAAACACATCTGGCTTTTTCTTTCTCTGTGCACAAGGGCAGTTTGAGGTCATACATGTACGAGGTCTGTTAGAAAACTATCCGACCTTTTTATTTTTTAAAAAAACTATATGGATTTGAATCATGTGCGCTTGCATCAGCCAAGCTTGAGCCTTCGTGCGCATGCATGAGTTTTTTCACGCCTGTTGGTTGCGTCATTCGCCTGTGGGCAGGCTTTGAGTGAGCACTGGTCCACCCCTCTCGTTGGATTATCATTGTCAGGGAAATGGCTGAGCGATTAGAGCAGCGCTGAATCAAATTTTTCCAGAAACTGTGAGAGACAGCCAGGTGGAAACCATTCAGAAGATTCAGACGGCTTTCGGTGAGGATACTCTGGGCATCACACAGATTAAGGATCATTACAACCGGATTAAAGATGGCCCACAGTGGCGCAGGGCACGCCGCGCTCCAAGCGGCCATCGACAGGCTGAAACGACCAGATCATTTCCAAAGTGAAGGCTGTGTTGATTCAGGACGTCGTCTGACTACCAGAGAAATTGCAGAAGAGTTGGACATCAGTACTTTTGCGGCACATTCCACTGTTACAGGAGATTTTGTAATGAAAGACGTGCGGAGGAATTCGTGCGTCGGCACAGAGCCGCAATGGCGTGCAACAAAAAGCACGTCCGTGTTGGAAGTCTCACAGGACAAGTTGTGATATGCCCAGCTGTTACACAATTTCTCAGATACTCACTCGACTGAAAAGCCACCGAAAGCTGTCTGAATCTTCCGAATGGTTTCCAACATGGACGTGCTTTTTATTGAGTGCCATTGCGGTTCCATCCCTATGCGCGAATTCCTCTGCACAGCTTTCATTACAAAGTCTCCTGTAACAGTGGAATGTGCCGCAAAAGTGCTGATGTCCAACTCTTCTGCAATTTCTCTTGTAGCGAGATGACGTCCCGGATCAACACAGCCTTCACTTTGGAAATGATCTGGTCGTTTCAGCCTGTCGATGGCCGCTCAGAGCGCGGAGCGCCCTCTGCCGCTGTGGGCTGTCTTTAATCCGGTTGTACCTCTCCTTAATCTGTGTGATGCCCAGAGTATCCTCACCAAAAGCTGTCTGAATCTTCCGAATGGTTTCCACCTGGCTGTCTCTCACAGTTTCTGGAAAAATTTGATTCAGCGCTGCTCCAATCGCTCAAGCCATTTCCCTGACAATGAAAATCTGACGAGAGAAGTGGACCAGTGCTCACTCAAAGCCTGCGCCCACAGGCGAATGACGCAACCGACAGGTGTGGAAAAAACTCACACATGCGCACGAAGGTTCAAGCTTGGCTGATGCAAGCGCACGATTCAAATCCATATAGTTTTTAAAAAAATAAAAGGTCAGATAGTTTTCTAACAGACCTCATAGTTCTGTAAATCCACACACACAAGGATTCAAATATCCAGTATGTATGTTTATTTCTACATATCAAAACAAATGTTTTTCAATAAAGTTTATTTTTGTCCAAACAAGTCAACATTCAAGAAAACAACTACAAAAAATTCAAAAATATCAGAACAAAATTAGTCTGCATCTTGTCTTCTTTCTGGGTTCGGCCGCAGGATTTTGTCAACATCTCATGTAATCTGTTCTTGTGCAAGGCACCGGGAAAATATCTACTGGAGTGCTGTATCCAGGCCTGGCATGTCCCCTGGTCAATGTCCCCACATGCCTCCTCTGTTGCCTATTAAAGGGTCACACACCTTCCAGCACCAGGCAGAGAACTCTCAGATCAGATTCAAGAATGGAGAATACGGGGGGAGGCTGAGTACAGTGTGGAGTGGGTGGTCTGTAAATCAGCTGCAGACCAAAGCACCACTATTGAAACTAAGATTGTCCCAAATGATGAGGTACCTGGTCTGCTCTGGTCTGATGGTTAGTGTAGTGTTGAGAAAAGGTTTTTGTGTGGGCAGTGGTGGGCACAGATAACCAAAAAATTAAGTTCGCTAACAGATAATCAGAGAACTGAAAAGCTTCGATAACGCTAAAACGATAAACCACTCAAAAATGTATTGGAAGTTACATAACCAATAAATTCCAGTATTGTCTCCGGTACACTTGCAACTACTAACAAGCTGATTTTGAGTTTCAACACCACAATCGCTTTTGGAAGATTCAAAGGCAACCACAGACCCAAACAATGAGTCAACACTTCTGTCTTTGAGCACCCTGCCCCCTGCTGGAAGCTTCAGTTTACTATATGGCTTCCAGCACAGACGCAACCTGAGAGGAGCCATACAGCATACAGGAAAATAAAGCAGTGCTGAGTTATGGTTTTGTGTATAAATAAAATGAATACTAATAGAATAGCTCCATTAATGTCAATTCTGTCATTTGTGCAAAGTTAAGATATAACATACAGTAAGGAAAATAAGTATTTGAACACCCTGCGATTTTGCAAGTTCTCCCACTTAGAAATCATGGAGGGGTCTGAAATTTTCATCTTAGGTGCATGTCCACTGTGAGAGACAATCAAAAAAAAAAAAAAAATCAGTAAATCACAATGTATGATTTTTTTTTTTTAAATTATTTGTATGCTACTGCTGCAAATAAGTATTTGAACACCTGTGAAAATCATTGTTAATATTTGGTACAGTAGCCTTTGTTTGCAATTACAGAGGTCAAACGTTTCCTGTAGTTTTTCACCAGGTTTAACACACTGCAGCAGGGATTTTGGTCCACTCCTCCATACAGATCTTCTCCAGATCTTTCAGGTTTGGAGTTTCAGCTCCCTCCAAAGATTTTCTATTGAGTTCAGGTCTGGAGACTGGCCAGGTCACTCCAGGACCTTGAAATGCTTCTTACCGAGCCCCTCCTTAGTTGCCCTGGCTGTGTGTTTGGGGTCATTGTCATGCTGGAAGACCCAGCCATGACCCATCTTCAATGCTGTTACTGAGGGAAGGAGGTTGTTTGCCAAAATCTCACAATACATGACCCCAGCCATCCTCCCTTCAATAAGGTGCTTTCGTCCTGTCCCCTTTGCAGAAGAGCACCCCCAGAGTATGATGTTTCCACCCCTATGCTTCACAGTTGGGATGGTTTTCTTGGGATTGTTCTCATCCTCTAAACATGGTAAGTGAAGTTGATTCCAAAAAGCTCTATTCTGGTCTCATCTGACCACATGACCTTCTCCCATGCCTCCTCTGGATCATCCAGATTGTCACTGGTGAACTTTAAATGGGCCTGGACATGTGCTGGCTTGAGCAGGGGGACCTTGCTGCCCTGCAGGATTTTAAACCATGACAGCATCATGTGTTACTAATGTAATCTTTGTGACTGTGGTCCCAGCTCTCTTCAGGTCATTGACCAGGTCCTCCTGTGTAGTTCTGAGCTTTCTCAGAATCATCCTTACCCCACAAAGTGAGATTTTGCATGGAATCCCAGACTGAGGGAGATTGACAGTCATCTTGTGTTTCTTCCACTTTCTAATAAATAATCATAACAGTTGTCTTCTACCAAGCTGCTTGCCTGTTGTCCTGTAGTCTATCCCAGCCTTGTGCAGGTCTACAGTTTTGTCTCTGGTGTCCTTAGACAGCTCTTTGGTCTTGGCTATCATGGACAGGTTGGAGTGTGATTGAGTGTGTGAACAGGTGTCACACACTTTTTTTTTTTTAAGATTATGTCTCTCACAGTGGACATGCACCTAAGATGAAAATTTCAGACCCCTCCATGATTTCTAAGTGGGAGAACTTGCAAAACCGCAGGGTGTTCAAATACTTATTTTCCTCACTGTATATCTTTTAATGTTGAATAATGCACTAATTCTGAAGTTTTGTAACAAACACAGACAGATGGCATTCTGGGTAAAATGTGCTTCGGCTAACACTGATTGGTTGATTCATTCTATGGAAAGCAATACGTTAATGTGAGGTGTGTCTTGTGTTTGTTTACAGATAAATGTGTGTGGCAGGAGGGTGGGAGAGAGCGCGATATAGCGCTCAGGTTGGAGACCTAATATCAACAGATTGACAAAGTTGCTGACAACGCCACCTAGGATAGGCCTAGGACCCTGCACAAGGCAGACAGTTTTGTTTTTACCTTTTTGAATTAAGGGGAACAGAGACCAAAAAGAACTATAAAAAGAATGCCTTTATTTATTCCCAACCTTGATTAGTTAAAATCACCCCATTTACCAATATAGAAAAACACAAGTGGAAAAAAAAACAAACCCAAACAATATAAAATTACAAAACTCTCATCCACACAAAAAAACGAAAACATGCAAATAAACCAAACAATATATTACAGTTAAAAACCACATTAAACACGTAGGGCGATGATGAAAAAAACCGACAATAAAATACAGGTATGGGATAAATGTGGATCACAAGCCAGCATGCGATATGTTTCTCTTTTTTCGCCCACCTCTGGCTTTGTAACCCCTACAATGTCCGTACAAAGTCCAAATTGTTACCAGACTGTTAATAAGATGCAGCTTGGTCAAATACCCAGGATCCAGGAAATCAGCAGCAGGAGTTACGCAAGGCGTGGCCAGCCTCTAAATTATCAAGCCGACGTAGCTGTCCCCAGCAGCCACCGCGGGAGGTGCAGCCTGGTCCCGCTGTGATGTAAACACCACATTAGCAGACCAAAATAATTTATAATTGTTTATAAAAGACAAACCAGCAACTCACCAGTAAGAAGACGCACCGGTCTGCTCAAGACCCCAGTGGAGCCGCACTCCCAGCCTCCAGACAATGTGCGTAAGAGCGCACAAAGTGCCACGCTATAAAAAAAAAAAAATGACATTATAGAACGACAAAACACAACTGAATGGGCCAAAAAGGCAAAGCCGGCCGCTTACCCCAAATCAGACGCTGGTGGCCCAAACACGCCCGCAAACAGCAACAGCTGTAAGCCGCACTGGTGCTCAGAGTAAAGCAGCACTCCAAGCCACTAATAAAGAGCCACCCAAAGCTCCAGAGAGGAAGGAAAATGATGAACGCACGCAGTCACCACAGCATGCAAAGCCACTCCAATGCTACCTCACGGGAGAGACCAGGAAGCAAAAGAGGCACAAAGCCACAAAACAATGCTGAATTTATATCCCTGGCTCACATCAAACACAATCAGAACTCAGGTGCGCGCAAAAACATAATCAACCCAGGTGCGCACTACCAAGAACTTCCAAACACAGGTAGGGGAGGGCATGCACACTCCACACTACCACATGTGCTTTTGTAAAATATGCCGTTTTTTGTAAAAAAAAAAAAAAAAAGCCAAGTTGTAATTACATAACTGTCTGATATAACCAGTGTCAAAATAAATAGAACACTGCCATGATCTACTGGTGCCAGTGCAAGTTTTGGGCCTTTTTCAGATGATTTTTCATTTGTGCGAGAATTTTTTGGATCGCAGAGTTTCAGGTTAATCGCGCGCCCTGCATCGTTTAGTATACATGGAGTAACAAGCTGCGTTTTAACATCTCACGACCACCTCCTGATCGGCGATCGTATGGTCAGATGAAAATCAAACCTGGTCAGCCGTCGTGAGGATATCCCACTGCTGAAGAGCTACAAGCATCCAACCTCTTGCACTGTCCATGTGCAAACACCGCAGACCTGTCTTGTAATGTTTTTTGTTTTTCTTTTTTTTACTTTGATGTCTCCCATAGAGAGTTTTTGTAAATTAAGTTTGAAAAAAAAGCTTGTTTACATTTTGCTTCTGGAAACACGAGTTTTTGCCAGCTTGCACTCGGCCGAGATGGACGCATTTTCTCTTCTCTCCCTCCCTCATCTTTCCTGCTTCTGTGGCGTGTTGTCTGTCAGGCTCGTTTTTGCTCTTCTGAAAAGCGACAAAAATGGATTTGTTAAAGTGGTCTCTGAACGCAATTGACACTATTTTTTTCTACAAGACATTCGGGGGCGGAGGACCCGACCTGTCCTGCCAGGACTCATGTGATGGGCTACGTGATGGACTCGTGGAGGAGATGGCAGGTCATGTGCCTTTACACGCTGTCTGTGGAGGACGTCGAAGATGTGTATCTATTTGGCTTGGGAGTGACCGGCTTTCTGCTGTGTGGCGCGGGCATAGCGCTGGTTTACTGGAAAATTAAAAAAGTGGAGGCTGTTTTGATTGGGCCGTCCAGATTGCCCTACTCGATTGATTCGATTAGAAGGACAGTGACTGCTCAGTCGGCGGGTGTTAACCGCACGTTAACACCCGGGAGGAAACCATCTCTGAGAGGATTGCAGCGCTGGAAAACCACCTTGACCGTCAGTAACGACCACATCCTTTCTACATTCAGATGCATTGAGAGCCACTTTGTTCTCAGAACTGTGGAATCTTTCAGGCGTCTGCTAATCAGACATTCATTTGGCTTCCCCAAGACAGCTGCACTTCAAGGCCGCTGCGATAAAAAACCTCCAAGAAGATTAAACACTCAAGCCTCGCTTCCCCGGTCTCCCCCTCCCTCAGCTTCTCCAGCTCTGACGTTGACTGTGAACAGTGACTGCTCAGAGCTGAACCCCCCCCTACCTTCCAGAATTCAGTCATGGCCGTTGTTCAGCGCCAAAAAGGGCTGCTACCGGAGTGTTCTGATAAACTGGACTTTAAAATCTTGGCTGTCATCCTGTGTTCTTGTTTGTCTGTGTGTTTACTGTTTTTTTCCTTATTGTTGTGGCTTCTCAAAGGCAGCAACCTTGAGGGTTTTTTTCTCTTCCTTACCTTGTGTGTGCTTTTTTATATGTTTATGTACCGGGCCGGCCTATGTGTGTTGTGTGTTATGTGTGTGTCATTTGTTATGGGTCGGTCTTGGTTTGCTCAGCCCTGCTGTTGACCAAGGCAGGGATGTACATCTGGAGCTGGTCCCCGGGCGCCTAATGGCGACTTCTGCTCCTACTGGCAATTAGGATGGGTTAAATGCAGTAGACACATTTCATTGTGCAGGGAACATGTTCTGTGCATAATAAAATTCTTTTGAATCCTTATCGGAACTGTGCCCACCACTGTGTGTGGGTCACTCAGAAAAAGCCTGCTGAAGATGGAAGAACACTGAACCTTATTACAGCAATACAAACAATGATACATCTTCTCTAGCTCTTGCGTGCTCATCTCACCAACTGCAAACCAGCCTCTTATATACCTGAGGGTGTGAGTGCCCTCTGCTGGTCTGACACTCCAGTCCTCCCCTTGAAACCTTTTTTATTTCTCTCATTTACACACACTGGTGCAGTAATCTGGTTTACATCACAAGTTCAGTCAATCCGCAGGTTTGATTGTCCTTTCTGGTCTTGCGCCAGTCTCTGTTGCTGAAACAGTTTCCATGACCTGCAAAAGTACTGTTAGTGGCTCCGTAACTTCAGAACTCTCAGATTCCCTGTCAGCCTCAGATCCATTTTCTCCTGCAGTCCAACATCCAAATCAAAAACAAAACTAGAAACCGAAGAAGCATCATCATCAAATACATCACTTCTTGAGTTTTCTCTGTTTTCCAGCAGTTGGTTAACATGTCTCTTCATGCATCCATTCACAAATACTAAATAACTGGACCCAGTAGACGGGTAATCCCTCCGTTCACCCATTTCTGTCTTCCTCCCCTATAGTTTCTAACCAGCACAGCTTGTCCTACAGCGCTTACTCTTAGACTCTTTCTGTGCCGATCGATCCTGGACTATTTCAGAGAACTTCACTTTTACCAGTGACAACCTTGTACTAATCTGTCTTGTCAACTCAGGTGGTGTTTTCCCAGTTGTCACATGTGGCATGTTTTCTGTACCCAAACAAGAAATTTGCAATACAGTGTTGCAGCAACTGACCACCAAGTGCTTTGCTTTTATTCAAAGAATGCTTAAAATTTTGCACCAGCTGTTCAGCCAATCTGTTTGAGGCTGGATGGTATGATAGAGTTTTGATATGTTTAGCCACATTCAACTTGAGGAACGTCTCAAATTCAGTTGAGGTAAATTGCAGCTCTTTATACAGTACAACCTCTTGGTAATCCATAAACTGCAAATAAGTATCTCAAAACTTCAACAGTCTTGTTCGTGGTGGTAGTCTGCATATGAACAATTTCTGGCCATCTGGCATAAGCATCAATCAATACCAGAAACATTTGTCCCTTTGACTCTGCAAAATCCAAATGTATCCTCTCCCAGGGTCCTGAAACACATTTCCAAGTGTGTACCAGTGCTATTTCAGGAACACTACACTGGAATTTGCATATGCCATACTGATTAACTTCAAGTTCAATATGCATCTCAAATGAAGGCCACCATAACAAACTTCTAGCCAGAGACTTCATCTTTACCAGTGGCTGTCATGTAACTCAGTAATCTGTCTTGTAGAGAATCAGGTATAATTACTTGAAAAACCCAGAGTAAACACTCATTTTCTACTGTTAGATCAAATTAATGTCTCCAATACTGTTGGACATTTTCATCCGACACGTCTTCATTCATTGCTTTTTCTTTGCCTTCTTCCTTTATACTGCCTTATTTCTATTGTTAAATATTTTGGGATTTGAGAGCAATCAGTTGTAGTTTTTCAGCTGTGGTGTCTTCTTTATTCTCTGATGGCAGATCCACTTCTTTTATCCTTTCTTCCATTACTGCCCCGCCGCCCCACATTTCATATCTTGAGTAAGCAAAGCAGTGTAAGATCTTTTTAATTCTCCTCAGTGGATCAACTTACAGTGTTGTAGCTGGCTTGTTCCTTTTGGCCCTTTGAGGTTGTTGTTGATGGGGTCCATGATCAGTATTTTGGTGATCTAGTGGGATATCCAGCAGAGTGCTGGCACAGGAGAGACGTATCCCTGTAACACCGGTAGAGGATGTATGAATTGTCATGTGTCTGTTCAAGTGGCTCTTTCTTCCAAATCTTTGACCACACTTGGAACAGCCAAATGGTTTGTGTTCCATATGACTAATCATGTGCTTTTTCAGACTGCTCTTTAGTCCAAATCTTTGACCACATTCAGAACAGCCAAATTCTTTTTGTGCTGTATGAATGATCATGTGTTCATTCAGGTTGCTCTTCCGTCCAAATCTTCTACCACATTCAGAACAGCCAAATTGTTTTTGTCCTGTATGAATTATCATATGTCGGTTCAGGTAGCTCTTTTGTCCAAATCTTCGACCACATTCAGAACAGCCAAATTGTTTTTGTCCCGTATGAATTATCATGTGTCCGTCCAGGTGGCTCTTTTGTCCAAATCTTCGACCACATTCAGAACAGCCAAACTGTTTTTGTCCAGTATGAACTGTCATGTGTTTGTTCAAGTTGCTGGTTTGTCTAAATCTTTGACCACACTCAGAACAGCCAAATGCTTTGTGTCCTGTATGAATCATCATGTGTCTGTTCAGGTTGCTCTTTAGTCCAAATCTTTGACCACATTCAGAACAGCTAAATTGTTTTTGTCCTGTATGAATTACCATGTGTCTGTTCAGGTCGCCTTTTTGTCTAAACCTTTGACCACATTCGGAACAAACAAACTGTTTTTGTCCTGTATGAATCCTCATGTGTCCATTCAAGTGGCTCTTTTGTCCAAATCTTTGACCGCATTCAGAACAGCCAAATAGCTTTTGTCCTGTGTGAATTCTCATGTGTTTGTTCAGGTTACCCTTTTGTCCAAATCTTCGGCCACATTCAGAACAGCCAAATGGTTTTTGTCCTGTATGAATAATCATGTGTTTGTTCAGGTTGCTCTTTCGTCCAAATCTCTGACCACACTCAGAACAGCCAAATGGTTTTTGTCCTGTATGAATTCTCATGTGTTTGTTCAGAGAGCCTTCCTGTTTCTGTCTTTTACCCTGATCATAACAGCGAAATGGATTTAAGCTTGCTTCCTCCCCCTTGTGTTGCTCTGAGTTGTTAATGTGACCAGATGCTTTTCCATATTTAGAGCAATTAAACTGTTTCTCATCAATGTTGCCTGAGCTAACAATATTGGTATTTTTTTGACAGTTAAAACTTGACTGAAGTTTTCTGGTCTGTTTCCAGTCAGAACTGTCATCTGTCTCAGTTCCAGAACTGTCTGAGCTCCTGCCACTGGTATCTGGTTGTAAATGACTGTTTGGACCCGAGTTGCTGGCTGGTTGTGGTCCTCCATCGTCCTCT
This sequence comes from Thalassophryne amazonica, assembly GCF_902500255.1. Lineage (NCBI taxonomy): Eukaryota > Metazoa > Chordata > Actinopteri > Batrachoidiformes > Batrachoididae > Thalassophryne > Thalassophryne amazonica. The sequence continues at coordinate 111,046,637 of NC_047111.1, read as the reverse complement.
GCATCAGCTTCTGCTGTCAGTGTTCTGTGTACAGATGAGCTGCTGGCTACAGGCTTAGCCTCTGTGCTCTCATCACTTTGACTTTGATGAAGCTGTGATGACTCTGGTTTTTCATCATCATTTTCACTCTTCACAGGGACGACAGTGAAACCAAACTTGGTGAGATCTGCCTCCTCCAGCTGCTGAAGCTGCTCTCCCTGCTGACTTTGGCAAAGCTTCTCTTCTTCTTTAATGTCCTCCTGGTCAACACTCAGATTCCATTCCTGGTGTTCAAGGAGAATTTCTTGTTTAATCACCAACGACGGCTGCATGTCTGCAAAGAAACAAATTAAATTAAACAATAAATTTTAGAACAACACTCATTAAAATAAAGTATCATAGTGGTGAGTTTGAACTGATGACAGTAAGTTATTGCACTGATGGAACTGATAAAGTGGAAATGTACATCAGGATTTGTTTTAAATTTCACAAATTTTAATTCACGTCTTTGTCTTCCACAATTGACTATTGTCCTGCTTTATTTTCTGGATTGCCACAAAATAGTATAGGATGTATACAGATGGTACAGAATACTGCTGCTTGAGTTTTGAAGAAAACCAGGTTTGATCACAGCCATTCTGGCTTCCCTTCACTAACTCCATACCCCTCAAAGAGCAGATTACAAGCTTCTGTTGCTGACATATAAGGCTCTAAATGGTCCTGAACTCAACTATCTTGCTGAACTTGGTCAGCCTTATGTGCCTCCCTGTGCCCTGCGGTCCTTGGACACAGACTCGCTCTGTGTCTCAAGGGTTAAAAGAAGTCAGCAGGCTTCAGAGTCTTTTCTTGCTGTGCTAATATCTTGTGGAACAGGCTGCCTGTTGGCATTTGAAATGTGACTTTATGACTTTATTTTTAAAACATATTTTATATTGCCTGAAATTAGTTTTATGGTTTTTAATCTTGTTTTCATTATTTTTTATTGTTGTACATAATTCTTGTGTGTTTTTAATTGGACAGTTGGAACTGTGTTCTCTTCTCTGCCGCTGTCACCAGAGAGTCCACCTTCATGCTAACCACAGAGCCAGCCCACCTGATCAGTTTGTCCAGCCTGAATGTGTTGAGCTGTAGATGGTTTGTGTGGCACCAGGCAACAAATTCCTGTGCTCCTCCTCTCTGTCATCCCTGATGCATCCAACAATGGCTGTGTCATCTGCGAACTTCTGGATGTGACACAGCTCAGATTTGTAGAAGAAGTCAGAGGTGTACAGGGTGAAGAGAAGAGGGGCCAGCACTGTGCCCTGGGGTGCTCCTGTACTGCTCATCACATTGTCAGACACGGTGTCCCTCAGCCTGACATACTGCGGCCTGTCGGTGAGGCAGCTGGAGATCCAGGTAGGGGTCCACTTGACTCCTATTCAGTTTGTCCTGAAGCAAAAGGGATGGATGGTGCTGAAGGCACTCAAGAAGTCCAGGAAGAGAATCCTCACTGTGCCATTTCCCTTGTCTACGTGCGAGTGGACTCGGTGTAGCAGGTGGAGGATGGCATCCTCCACACAAACACCTGTCCAATATGTAAACTGCAGAAAGTCCTGAGCGTGTTGCACCTGGGGTTTGAGGAAGCCGAGGAATGCATTCAGATGCTATAATGAATGCATTTAAAAATGATAAAGCATAGCCATAGGTTTTAAAAGATGCATTATTCTTCATTTATCCATCACATTTTAAAATAAAATATGTGGAAATACTTCATCTTAGAATAGTATTAAAATAGTGATAGTTTTGGTGGGCTCCAGAAGCTTTTCAGATCCAGTCTCAGCTTTTTGCTGCTCTGACTGCACTGAGCTCTGGGTCTTTGGAACTCTGTTCTTCTGTGAGACACTGTTACTGTACTCATCGTGTAATTGTTGCTCACGTGTTCTAGTCTCACTCCCTTGAGCTGTTCACAGACACTGTTGCAGGTTCTGAAGGTTCCTTCCAGGACCCGTAGGTCATGAGCTGCTGATGGTGTTTCCTCAGACCTTTAACCTTTTGTTATTCAGATTATGAGCTAATGTGCTGGACTGGACCTCACAACTGTGCAGCCCAACAAGAGTATGAAAATTAGTGCATCAGGAAAAATTAAGTTTTAAAAATGTTCACATTTCAGAGAATGTAGTTAATGTTTTACTGAATAATGATTTATTTACCTGCAACAATTAATCAGAATGTTTTTTTTTTTCAATTTGTTTTGTAAATTACCTCGTCTGCATGACTGGTGGAATATCCTGAGTGTCCGTGGATATCGGTGCATCTCTCGTAGGTTTGTCAGTTATATGCACCAAATAAAGAGTTCAAATCACCACACTAGCTCAGTTGCAGACTCCCTCAAACTTTATTCTATTTTGAGTTACCTGCATCAAAAGTGGAACATAATTTCAGTTTCAATTTATTTCATTTATATAGTACCAAATCACAACAAAGCTGCCTCAAGGTGCTTCACACAAGTAAGGTCTAACCTTACCAACCCCGAGAGCAAGCACATGGGCGACAGTGTTAAGGAAAAACTCCCTCTGATGATTTGAGGAAGAAACCTCAAGCAGACCAGACTGAAAAGGGTGACCCTGTACTTGGGCCATGCTCGCGACACACTTGACAATACAAATATACAGGAAATTTTGGTTGTCCATGCTAGTGTCCAGGACAGGAGGCCTACAGAAGAAGACACCCACTCCCACTTATGGATGGAGCCACACCTCAGAGAGAGAAGAAATCAGAATCAGGCGGCAAAAAGACTACAATAAGGTATAATATGTCGGCATTAAGCAACAAAGGCTAAGAGGACTGCTATCACAAAACCAAAGATAGTTCTGTTAAAGGCCCCTTTACACTTACCAAGAATCAAGCTGGCCCATGCGGAATGTCAAAAAAGCCATAATTTGTGCCACATCTAGGAGGGAATAGGAACTGCATCAGACAGTCGCCCCACTACTCAGATTGCACTGCAACCCGCCCCAAATGATTCATGTCCACGCAGTTCACGCTAAGACCCTAAACGCAATACAAATGTAGGTGGAACACATTAGGATTACCCAGACAGCTGTCAGAATGCAGTGAGAATATGACAAATGCACTTCCATTGCTGTATGAGTGAGGTCCGAATGCAGGTTGAGGAAATATAATCAAACAGTACTCGAGGTGCGCTCATGGTGCGTTCAAGCATGGTGGGGACATTCGGCCAGGAATCCGAAATGGCAGCTCATTTCAAATTATCAGAATGTTCCGAATACCGTTTTCATGCCATACAAATATTTAGATTGCACTTTGACTGCCGTTTGATATTTTTCCATCTCGACTGTTTTGCACATGTGCAAAACATTCAGGTCGGCTACAGTAACTTGCCGACTATTTCCAGGGGTCACCAACCCTGTTCCTGGAGGACACCTGTCCTGCATGCTTTCCAAGTCTACCTACTCAAGTCACACCTGATTTTTTAAAAAGTGGTGTTTTCCAGTTCTTGATTGGCTGAGCACACCTGATAGAGTTAACTGCCTGGGAAAACATTCAGGGCAGGTGCCCTCCATGAACAAGGTTGGTGAGCCCTGGTTTAGACTGTTCTCAGAATGCTGTCTGACGCCCTCAAATGCACCTCGACACTTCTGGAATGTGGGCTGAACTTTCATTCGGGTGGCCTCTGGTGTGACTGGGTATAACAAAGACTGTTTCTAGGACCAGACTTCCATCACAGTCTCTCTTTCTCCCTCTCTCTGTTTTGCAAACCCACATTTCTGCTCACTTCCACATTTACACTAATCGGGTCAGCATGTCACACCTGGTAGCAAAGCCAGATATTAATGCTAACAAGTTACCAAGGAAATTGAGGAAAATGTTTGACCGTTACAACAACATGTTATAAAGTATCAGTAACAACTGTAAACTAGTAAACAGTGAACAAACCTGTACTGTAGAAGAGATTTGGAGGATTAAAAACAGGATCCAACCCTTTACCTTTTTTGTTCTCTTCTTTGAAATGACACATTTCTTCTTCCTGGTCTGTGATCATTCCTTCATCAGCAGGAGTTAGCTGTAGTTTCAACATATCCCTCAGCTGCTGGACTTCAGACATGTTTGTAGAAAGACTTTAAAACACACAAAAGAAAGAGCTCGTCAATGACCAAGTGGAGGAAAGACTAAAAACAGGCTGATTTAATCATCTGCTGCTGCTCTGCTGCCCAGGCTGACCAATGAGAAGTGTGAGACAACATTGAAATGCCCCTGTGCTGGGACAGATGACAGAGAACCTAAAATAGGAGACACCAACCTTGATCCCAAAGATCACCTGACGTGCACTTTTTCCTTATGTACCTGCTGCAACCATCTGATTAGTGAGAGAGATGATATTAATGTCCATAGGATTAAGTAAAACTAAGATGGTGTTAAAATAAAATTAAGTGTTCTGAACTTACATGGTCAGTGATCAGGAAGACAAAAGTTGACAATGAGACATTGTCCACATTTTGTGGCAAAGTAATGGGACATTTTCCAAATATTGAGGTAATATATTTATAATTTTAATTGGAGCACAAAACTTTGTTTTCATTTGCAGCCTTGTTGCATTAATTTAATTTTCTAAGTTTGTTGGAAAATAAGATACATTCTGTACTTGAAAGTTTCCCATATCTCCCTGCGCTTCCCAGAATGCACTGCGGCACCAGCAGAGTTCTGGCGTCTGACAGCGCATGTAAACAATGGCAAGCGAGGATGTGGAAGGCGCTGATTGAGCAAGTTTGCAGGTGATAATGATGATGACACGTTCTCCCAAGTTGAGGGGGTTATCGAGATATAGCACCTGTGATGGACTTCTGCCATGCCCCGATGTTGTCTTGTTGTCCACACTTCACAAGGTTTGTTTACACTGTGCTCTGAACCGGAATTCAGCTGAAACCGAGCTCTTGCGTGAGTCACGGGCAGCGAGACAGCGCAAGATTCATAACTGCCAAACAGCGAATAATTTGACTTAAGTCTGAAGAAACCATGTCAGATTGAAAAATCAATGTCAGATTAACAAAATGTGTTGCAGTAAATACACTCTCAAAGGATTTTGTAATTTAACAATGACTTGATACCAGTGTTCTCCCTCTGACACTCATTAACATAACAGCTGTCCCCTCCCTGTCTCAGTGTCTCATCAGTCCTCCTTTTTATGCTCCTCAAATGTCCAATAAACATGTCTGCAGGTGCTCACATGTCCAAGAACTCTTCCACTCTCAGAATGTGCAATAAATCATTTGAATGTGTGATTTTCTCAACGTGATCAGGAGCCATAATTCACACTCAGTGTTAAAAAGGTTTTTAAAGTTGCCTTATCCAGATACATCTTCAATTTTATTCTCTTCTAAGATGGTTATTTTTATTATTGGGCAGTGTGGGGGTTAGTGTGTATAAAATGAGGAAAACAAGCTGAACTGTCCTTCATTTACCATCATAAAGCACAGTTTGTCTATTTATTTTTGCTGATATTTGGTGTTCAGTCTATAATTAGAACTCCAACACAAACTAACAGCTATCATTTGGATGTGGTGGAGTTGGTCTGAAATAAAGTTTAGTGGACAAACCTGCTCTGGATCAGCGAACTTCAGGCTTGAAAACAGCATCCAGCACGTTGACTAGTTTCTTCTCTTCTTTAAATCCACTCGTTTCTTCTTGCTGCTCTGCGATCTGTTTGTTTCTACAAACTCAAATATCTCGACATTAGCAGCAGTTAGCCGCCGTTTCAACAACCTTATCAGCTGTTCCACCTTTTTGCGCTAACTTCGCCTTTTCTTCTTCTTCCGGTTTACTGTCGACCTTTGTGCTTCTGGAGCTCTTCAAAAATCATATTCGAGGATCACAGAGTGAAGTTTCATCTGTTCAGAAAGAGTTTCCAACGTCTCCAGCTAACTAGCTTTAGCCTCGGACAACAACAGGAAAGCACTCTTCTGCGTTGGATTCTAATGGCGGTGACAAACTTATCGTTGCATTACCGCCACCTACTGGACTGGAGTATGGACAGAGACGAGAAAAAGAAGAAGAAGAAGAAAAAAAGCTGTATTCTCTCCACCAATCCTGTAATTCAAAGATATCGAATTGTTGGGTTCTTCAATGTGCTCTTCACACTGCTGTCATTGTCAGAGTTCAGCAGATAATAAATAAATGACTGTGACTTTGCTCCTGTGAGCAGTTTTCCTGCCAGTCAAACAAACTGAAGGCTGTGTGTGAGTTTGTTCCTCCATTATGTTAAAACACAGTATTCCAGTGCTTTATGACACAACGTCGACAGGTTCTGGACCCAGAAAGAATTTTGGAAACTTATGGAACCAATTGTATTTGGATGGAGATGAGTAAAACTATGAGTTACGGGAAACTAAGTCTCTTGCACACCTGCATCTGCTCGGTCTAAAGAGGACCAAACTACAAGAGCCAGATGAAGGTGATGAGGGTGCAGATGAAGACACTGAAAGAAATAAATTGGTGTTTGTTGAACTGATTCAAGTGTTGGATGATAAAAGTCTGTCACTTGTGATGAGAGATGCAGAGGTCGATGGCAGGAAAGTGCTTCAGATTCTCAGAGATCATGATGCTGGTAAGGTGAAGCCACGTGTGATCAGTCTGTATATGGAGCTGACATCCCTTCAAAAAGATGTTCATGAGAGCATCACAGATTATATTATTCATGCAGAGACTGTTATCATCACACTGAGGAAGGAAGAAGAGACTTTGAGTGATGGTTTTTTAAAGATGTTTGACTCAAGTTTCAAGCTGCAAAAGCACATACTGGAGCTGGCTGATGGACAGAGGACCGGGGGGGTTTGAAGAGGGGTGCAGCCAATGTTCACTTGATTGACAGCAGAGGTCATGTGGTGGACATGATATTGATGGAGGTGTTGTACGTCCCATCCTCCCACCAAGACATCTTGTCCATCAAGGCAGTGACCGTCATCTTCAAGGAGGGACAGACTGAGCTTGTCCATAAGGACAGTCTGACATTTGACCTTCAGGTGTCTGATCGACTGAACTATTTAAACACCGTTCAGCCTACTGATGAAAGTGATGTTGATCAATGTCATGGATGTTGCTGTCTTCAAACATGGCACCAAATATTAGGTCACTGTCACTGAGGATGTGTTAAAGTAGGAAAGTGTCCCTGAGGTGATGAAAATTAAAAGTCAAACTGATGAGGCTGATCTTAAATGTGAAGTGTGAGTCCAGAGCAGGAAGAGAAAACCAGACAAAAGAGCAAATGTCTCACTTGGACATACAGATTTGTCAGGACCTACAGAACCAGCAGCAAAGGATGGTTTCAGGTCCACATTAACATTCACTGATCACTATTCAGGAGCTACTTTTGTGTATTTTTTGAAAGTTGAGAGTGACACAGTTAAAGCTACAGAGTTCATTGCTGATGGAGCATCTTATGGAAAAATCAAGTGCATCAGATCAGATAACGACACAGAGTTTACATCTCCAGAGTTTCAGTCACTGCTTTGTCAAAACACCATTCACCATGAGACCTCAGCTCCTTATTGTCCCCATCAATAAAACCATTGCTGGTTTAATAAGAAAATAGTTGCATTACCATTGAGTTATCATCATCATCATCATCATCATCATTATTATTCATGATGGAATCCTTAATGTAGTGTTTGTATATTTGTGAATATTCAAGGAATTTTTTTATGTATAGGAGAAAATTATGTTTTAGTTCACTGTTGTGTCCACCTGAGGGCAGTGAGTCATCATGACCTTTAAATTTAAACCGTTGTATTTTTTGTGGATGGTAATAATCTTATATATTTATATTTCATATTTTAAAATCTGCTCTAATATCTGCATTATTCTGACTGAAATTCATGACAGTGTAGTGCAGCATTATGTCCACTTGAAGGCAGTTTCAATTTCTGCAGTCATGTCTACATTATTCATTCAGTGTGGTGTTTGTATATTTGTGAATATTCAGTGAAAAATATATCTGCCTGCTGTGCTACATTGTTTTGTCTCTTCCAGAGAGTGATGGAGCTGGAGGCAGACGTCACGGTCATGAACTGATTTTTGTGGATGAGGCAGGTTTCAGTCTGACAAAAACAAAGAGATGTAGCAGGAACATTACTGGACATGGTGACATCGTCAGTGTCCCAGCAGGACAACATGGGGGTAATAAACTATGTGTGCAGCTAGAAGACAAAATGGTGATGTTCACCATTATTCAGCCCTGGACCCAAACAACACATCGCACACTCATTAACCATCAGAGACCAGAGCAGACCAGGTACTTCATCATTTGGGATAATGTTAGTTTCAGTAGGGCTTCTTTGGTCCACAGCTGGTTTCCAGACCACCCACTCTTCACCGTACTCAGCCTCCCCCCGTATTCTCCATTCTTGAATCTGATCTCAGAGTTCTTCTCTGTCTGGTGCTGGAAGGTGTGTGACCGTCAGCCCCATCAGTGCAGCATACAGCAAGTGGACAAATCATTTATTTCCTTGTGTTATTGTGAGTTTCTGAGCTTTCCTGACAGTGTGTGTGCACGTTGTGGCAGAGGCCTGTGAAAAACAGCCTCATGTGTGTGAAGCTTTTACACAAAAGCTGCATTGATAAATCTGCCCTGTTGATGAACAGATGAAAGTTTTGATCAAATCTAATCAGAATCCATCTGATGAAGGTGTTTTTTGATCAGTCAGTTGATTCACATAAAAAAGTGTGTGTCCTTTAGCTTCAGGGGGTCAACACACAGCACCGCGTGTTTAGCAAAAATATACATAAACACCTTGCTTCACTTTGAATACGCAACAAGTTTACTTAAGATCATCTGTGTCACTGTTTGAGAGCACGGAGTCGATAAGAACAGACAGCAAACTTTTTGCAGCAGCAGACAATCTCTGCAGGCCTCTGGTGCAGCGGCGGAGCCACAGGGGTGAGGGGGTTGGGAAGGGCCCCCAAACCCCTTAAAGGTCCACTTTTGCAGCAATTTTAAATACTTTTTTTTTTGCACATAATAATAATAAGTAGATTCTAATACTTTGAAAAAAAAAAAAGATATTATTATTAAATAATATATTACTACCAAGTCCAAGTGGTTAGTGCGCTTGGTTTCAGTGTGGAAGGTTCCCGGTTCAAACCTGACACACTTCTTTTGCTTATAGACAAAAACAAATAAGAGACAAAATTCAATTTATTATTCAACTAAACTGCAAATATATGAATTTTTTAACATTTATGAAACACTTCTCTAAACAAGACCATAGGGTCACTGACCCTAAAGAGATTCCCTTCTTGGCACAACAATCAGTTCATTGCTGATGGAGCATCTTATCTCTATGTAATGTGGAATTGCGTCAGGAAGAGCATCCGGTGTAAAAATTGTGCCAAATCAACATGCAGAGCGACCTTGGATGTGCTGTGGCGACTCCAAGTGAAAACAAGGGAGCAGCCAAAGGGACTTACTTATTTTTATATCATTGGCTTACTCTTTGTAATATTTAAGAATAAAGTAATTTTTCCAAAGAACCCAGGAGCTTCATATACCAAATACTGTAAGGATGTGGTGTAGTATTTTAAAAATGACTATAAATTAAAGATACAAATAGAGGAGAAATCACTCTGTATGAGCCGAAATGGGTTTCCACAGGAGGGGGGCTGGGGTCTCCCTAGATAGGGTGAGAAGCTCAGTCATTCGTGAGGAGTTTGGAGTAGAGCCGCTGCTCCGTTGCACTGAAAGGATTCAGCTGAGTAAGGAGACATCTGGTAAGGATGCCTCCTGAGTGCCTCCCTTGGGAGGTGTTCCAGGTATGTCCAGCTAGGAGGAGACCCTGGTTAAGACCCAGGACTAGGTGGAGAGATTATGTCTCCACACTAGCCTGGGAACTCTGCCGGATCCCCCAGTCAGAGGTGGTTAATAGCATTCTGCAATTCCTTCAATGAAAAGAATAAATGAACATGGTCAGAATGATCAGCATTAACCTCAATTTTAAAATTCTGATTTGCCAAAGTCTCATTCCTTTGCCTGCTCCCACCCACCCCAATATTCATACCGCAATGAACTTCCTGGAACTTCTGAGCCATCATATTTGCTTTCTGGCTGTCACATAAGGCTTCCACCCCCTTATGCTCTAACACAGGAATTAATCTTCACCTACAAATCCCTGCCATACGACACACAGCTGACCAAACGTCAGCCACTGATGTCTCCGTCCTCAGCTTACTACAATATTTCCTCCAAGTCTCTTGTTTAGATGTCTTAATTGTCCTTTGAGCCACAGCTTCCAACCTTTTATATACAATGGCATTCTGATATAAAGGGTACTTCTTTAACACCCTAAAAGATCGGTTCCTCCATTTTACAGCTTCTGTACATGCCCTGTTCCACCACGGGACACTAACCCCCTCCTTCACACCTCGTATCTGAGGAATATATTTACGAGCATTTTTCGTAATGATTTCACAGAGACTCTCCCACCACTCATCTATAGTGTCATGATTTACTTGACCCAGATCACCATTACACCCCTCCACAAATTCCCTCCACTTTGCTTTGCTAAAATCAAAAGTCTTAGGCCTACCAAAATCTTCCTTTACCAAAATATTACAAAACTTTAGCATAATTGGAAAGTGATCACTCCCTAATAGTGCAGCAGATAACTGAAACAATCCTTCACATGGTGATACAAGCACCAGATTTGGCACGGAGGTTCTTCATAAATCGGTGTTTGAGAAAAAAGTGCTGGCCACGTGAAAATCCAATATGACAGCCAGGTAGGGGTCAATGAAGAATGACACACGGTCAAAATTTAAAAATGATCCAATCATATTGAAAGCTATACTAAATTATGTGTCTGATCACAAAGATTACAAAAATGGTATAGTTTGGACTATCTATGACGGAATGCTATGGAGTTATGGGGTAAAAACAGCAAGAATAGTAAGAAAGGTCAGTTTCAGTTTGCACAGGAGTCAAAAGTTAAAGGTGCTCCAATTTTGGTAGAAAGCGGTGCAAAATATTGGTTGAACTAATAGGATTAATAAATGGAATAGTTTTGACTGTGTTGAATGCTTGGTTTGCAGAGTAAATTTCAAACAATGTTGACGTCCATTGGATTCTATGGCATATGACGTATGGTACCCTGTAACGTGACAACTAAGCATGACACATGGTGCAAACTATTCCTTTTTAAACCCTATTAACTCAACCAATAATTTGCATCACATTTTACAAAAAAATGGAGCACCTTTAACTTTTGACCCCTGTACAAACTGAAACTGACCTTTGTCACCATTTTTGCCGTTTTTTTTCTAATATTTATTTCATTCATTTAAAAGAAAAAAACAGAAAAGCAGAAATAACAAAACATTACAAACCACTGAATGAAAAGGAGCAGATTGGAAGAACAAGTTTTTACCTCATAACTCCATAACATTCAATCATAGATAGTCCAAACTATACCTTTTTGGAATAGTTATGTCAGACAAATAATGTGTTATACTTTTCAATATGATTGGAGCATTTTTAAATTTTGACCCCTGTGTAATTCTTCATTGACCCCTATCTGGCCACCATATTGGATTTTCAAGTGGCCCGCACTTTTTTCTCAAACACTGATTTATGAAGAACATTCATGCCAAATCTGATGCTTGTATGACCAAGTGAACAATTCTGGCCAAAAGTCATACTTATCTGCTCCATTATATTGCACTGGACTCTAAACAATCCCACTCCCCCACCCTAGTCAATGTCGGAGAAGCTAGAGGTAAATCAATACAAGAAAATCTGATTTAATATCAAACCTTGTGGGCCTGCCGTCATTCAAACATACTAAACCATTACAATCCATAATGTGCGCAACGTACATCAGGCTGCAGTTCACCTGTGCTGACAGAGTCATTAAATACAGTTCTACGTGTGCGTCAATGGGTGAAAAAGTGATGGAGAAAAAAACAACGGAGTAAAGATTTCTCTTTGACCCCCCAAAAAAAGCCACCACAAGGAGGTGGCAGCTTTAATTATATACACCCGCATGTCACACGACTTCCCAAAATAATAACAACAACAACAAAAAAGATTCACAAACTCAAACTTAGTGCACATAAACAATGTCAAATGTGTATGTGCTGTCTTTAATTCTGATGTGTGCCATTATTACGGTAAACAAGTAATAATTGTGGATTAATTGCTGTCTGAGGTAACGAGTGTAAACATAATTTCTCCATTGTGAGATCAATAAAGTATATCTCATCTCATCTCTCATCTCATTTCAGCATCTACAGTCCATAATATAATCAGAAGATTCAGAGAATCTGGAGAACTTTCTACACGTAAGCGTCAAGGCCGAAAACCAACATTGAATGCCCCGTGACCTTCAATCCCTCAGGCGGTACTGCATTAAAAACCAACACTTTAGAAAACCATTGTCAGTTAACACAGTTCGTCGCTACATCTACAAGTGCAAGTTAAAACTCTACCATACAAAACGAAAGCCAAACATCAACAACATCCAGAAACGCCACCGTAAAAACTTGTAAGTTATATTATATTGTCTTAAGGGCCTTTCACCCTGAATCCGTCAGGCCAATGCGTCAACGGATTGGGATCCGTCCGATCCGTCATCCGACGGATGACGTCAGACGCGTCACTTTGGAAGCGGCAAAAAAAAAAAAAAAAAAGTGGGGGTCAGAGATTTCCACGTCACACTCTGGCTGTTTCCACAATCTGAAAAAGTTCAGTGATTGCCATCTTGAATTTGGGTGGCCTGAACCACAAAAAAAGCTTTAAAAAACAGCAGAACGATTCTCCCATCACCCTGCTGTTTTTTCAGATACTTTTCGGAGTGACGCCGACCAAGGAGGAGGATAGATGATCGAACCGCAACAGCGGACCAAACTGCACGGAGAAGCCAGCCTTCAGGCATCATCGCTGGGCAGACCGAGGCAGGCAGCCGGGGTGATGGAGCAGACCCACTCAGTCCGAAATCTTATATGCAAAGTCCCAGTTTGCCCAACGGAGTTTAGTTCTGCAGCTTTATCGAGGTGAGAATAATGTAAAAATAAAACGTGACGTTTAAGGGCCCACTGAATCCGTCAAATGCGTCAAAAATCGGTCTAAAAAGCATTATTTTCAATGAGACGCATTGCGTTTTAGATGCGTCACGTTAAAAGCCAAACTAAACCGACGCATCTACCGGGAGCGCGCATTGCCGCTTGTCAGCAGGCTGACGGAGTCAAAGTTCAAGCCAATCCAACTTCCGACCTGCTGAGCTGTGACGTACCTTTGCGTTGTCCAATAGGAACGACGCGTCGGGCCAAAACACGGAAGACGGGTGGCAGATACCGCATTGGCCGCCATCTTGGAAGGGGCGTCCTACCTATGGCAGCTGAAACCACTGATCTCTACAAAATGGATCCACTGATCCGTGCAAAACAGAAACATTCACAGGACTGCTCATTTATGGAGCAGTTTTCTGAAGAAAAATCCTTCGAAATGTTTTTTGTTGTTACCTCATTATTTCTGATTACTGTTAAAAAGCAGTTTAGAACACTTGTAATTTAAATAGCTAAATAAATCAATAAATGGTTCTTTAGAAACCTTTCGTCTGTAAATTAAAACCACCTGTTATTTCAGATTATTTCATTTCTTGTTTAACATAAGTAACCTCAGACATTTATTTTTAGACAAAATAACATGGAAATTTGTACATTTTTTTTTAATTCTGGTAGATTATTTATATCTCATTTTAAACAGAAAAACAGACACTAAATAAATACTAATGTTTATTATAAATGCAACAGGAAATAATATAACTAACTGCAGTGTGATTGTAAGGTAGGATTTCTGTGACAAACCTCATGATGAATATATATATATATATATATATATATATATATATATATATAGTCATTTCAACTTGTAATTTCGCCAAAATATCAATCAATCAATCAATCAACTTTTTTCTTATATAGCGCCAAATCACAACAAACAGTTGCCCCAAGGCGCTCCACATTGTAAGGCAAGGCCATACAATAATTATGAAAAACCCCAACGGTCAAAACGACCCCCTATGAGCAAGCACTTGGCCACAGTGGGAAGGAAAAACTCCCTTTTAACAGGAAGAAACCTCCAGCAGAACCAGGCTCAGGGAGGGGCAGTCTTCTGCTGAGACTGGTTGGGGCTGAGGGAGAGAACCAGGAAAAAGACATGCTGTGGAGGGGAGCAGAGATCAATCACTAATGATTAAATGCAGAGTGATGCATACGGAGCAAAAAGAGAAAGAAACAGTGCATCATGGGAACCCCCCACAGTCTACGTCTAAAGCAGCATAACCAAGGGATGGTCCAGGGTCACCCGATCCAGCCCTAACTATAAGCCTTAGCGAAAAGGAAAGTTTTAAGCCTAATCTTAAAAGTAGAGAGGGTATCTGTCTCCCTGATCTGAATTGGGAGCTGGTTCCACAGGAGAGGAGCCTGAAAGCTGAAGGCTCTGCCTCCCATTCTACTCTTACAAACCCTAGGAACCACAAGTAAGCCCGCAGTCTGAGAGCGAAGCGATCTAATGGGGTAATATGGTGCTACGAGGTCCCTAAGATAAGATGGGACCTGATTATTCAAAACCTTATAAGTAAGAAGAAGAATTTTAAATTCTATTCTAGAATTAACAGGAAGCCAATGAAGAGAGGCCAACACGGGTGAGATATGCTCTCTCCTGCTAGTCCCCGTCAGTACTCTAGCTGCAGCATTCTGAACCAACTGAAGGCTTTTTAGGGAACTTTTAGGACAACCTGATAATAATGAATTACAATAGTCCAGCCTAGAGGAAATAAATGCATGAATTAGTTTTTCAGCATCACTCTGAGACAAGACCTTTCTGATTTTAGAGATATTGCGTAAATGCAAAAAGGCAGTCCTACATATTTGTTTAATATGCGCTTTGAATGACATATCCTGATCAAAAATGACTCCAAGATTTCTCACAGTATTACTAGAGATCAGGGAAATGCCATCCAGAGTAAGGATCTGGTTAGACACCATGCTTCTAAGATTTGTGGGGCCAAGTACAATAACTTCAGTTTTATCTGAGTTTAAAAGCAGGAAATTAGAGGTCATCCATGTCTTTATGTCTGTAAGACAATCCTGCAGTTTAGCTAATTGGTGCGTATCCTCTGGCTTCATGGATAGATAAAGCTGGGTATCATCTGCGTAACAATGAAAATTTAAGCAATACCGTCTAATAATACTGCCCAAGGGAAGCATGTACAAAGTGAACAAAATTGGTCCTAGCACAGAACCTTGTGGAACTCCATAATTAACTTCAGTCTGTGAAGAAGATTCCCCATTTACATGAACAAACTGTAATCTATTAGACAAATATGATTCAAACCACCGCAGCGCAGTGCCCTTAATACCTATGACATGCTCTAATCTCTGTAATAAAATTTTATGGTCAACAGTATCAAAAGCAGCACTGAGGTCCAACAGAACAAGCACAGAGATAAGTCCACTGTCCGAAGCCATAAGAAGATCATTTGTAACCTTCACTAATGCTGTTTCTGTACTATGATGAATTCTAAAACCTGACTGAAACTCTTCAAATAGACCATTCCTCTGCAGGTGATCAGTTAGCTGTTTTACAACTACCCTCTCAAGAATCTTTGAGAGAAAAGGAAGGTTGGAGATTGGCGTATAATTAGCTAAGATAGCTGGGTCAAGTGATGGCTTTTTAAGTAATGGTTTAATTACTGCCACCTTAAAGGCCTGTGGTACATAGCCAACTAACAAAGATAGATTGATCATATTTAAGATTGAAGCATTAAATAATGGTAGGACTTCCTTGAGCAGCCTGGCAGGAATGGGGTCTAATAAACATGTTGATGGTTTGGATGAAGTAACTAATGAAAATAACTCAGACAGAACAATCGGAGAGAAAGAGTCTAACCAAATACCGGCATCACTGAAAGCAGCCAAAGATAACGATACGTCTTTGGGATGGTTATGAGTAATTTTTTCTCTAATAGTCAAAATTTTGTTAGCAAAGAAAGTCATGAAGTCATTACTAGTTAAAGTTAATGGAATACTCAGCTCAATAGAGCTCTGACTCTTTGTCAGCCTGGCTACAGTGCTGAAAAGAAACCTGGGGTTGTTCTTATTTTCTTCAATTAGTGATGAGTAGAAAGATGTCCTAGCTTTACGGAGGGCTTTTTTATAGAGCAACAAACTCTTTTTCCAGGCTAAGTGAAGATCTTCTAAATTAGTGAGACGCCATTTCCTCTCCAACTTACGGGTTATCTGCTTTAAGCTACGAGTTTGTGAGTTATACCACGGAGTCAGACACTTCTGATTTAAAGCTCTCTTTTTCAGAGGAGCTACAGCATCCAAAGTTGTCTTCAATGAGGATGTAAAACTACGAGCATTCTGACAGTTAGTGTGACTCGGGGGTGTTGACTCATTTAAACTAACATATTCATCCTGCTGTAACCAGGTTTCTGTTAGGCAGAATAAATCAATACGTTGATCAATTATTATATCATTTACCAACTGGACTTAGAAGAGAGAGACCTAATGTTTAATAGACCACATTTAACTGTTTTAGTCTGTGGTGCAATTGAAGGTGCTATATTATTTTTTCTTTTTGAATTTTTATGCTTATGCTATATAAGTATAAATACTAATGTTTATTATAAATGCAACAGGAAATAATATAACAATGACTGCAGTGTGATTGTAAGGTAGGATTTCTGTGACAAACCTCATGATGACTATATATATATATATATATATATATATATATATATAGTCATTTCAACTTGTAATTTCGCCAAAATATGTAATTGCCTTTAATGTTGCTATCAGGACAGAGTCATTTCTAAAATATGAATTTGAGCACAATAAGTGGAGAGCTTCTACCTGTGCAAATGTCTTTTGACTTTGATTTTGTGGACATTTTTAATGATCCGTTCATTTATTGTTAAAATATAAAATGAAACAGCTTTTTAAAAAATAATAAAATAGTTGCTGTTCAAAGAGCCTTTATTTAGAAGCAGGTGATGTTCTGCTGGATTCTCGGGACCAGATGAAGGTCTCTTCTGCAGGTTTGAACTCTGGTGGTTTTGCTGAAAACACTTTTGTCCTATTTTGAAGAGCAGAGATGTTTTCTTTCGACTGGACTTCGTGGTATTCAGCTCATCAATGGAAGTTTGGTTGTCTGCACAGCAAATGTTCCTGATTGGGACAAATAATAATATTTCTTTAAATATAAAGAAACACTAAACAGTTTATATATATAAAAGGGGGAAAATGGGAACAAAAAAAAGGATGGAAAAAAAGCCCGAAAAAATAAGTTATTTAAAGTTGAGCTTTTGTGGTGTCTGAAAAAAGCTGTAGCTTTATTTGGTAAAAATAAAAAGACTGAACCATTTAGAAATTAAAGTGTTCCCTCAGATCAACTGTGCTAAAAGGCTACGCTAATGTTAGCCGATCATTAAACCTTCAAAGCAGTTAATGTGGGTTTTAACTGTAATATATTGGTGTCTGGTTTATTTGCATGTTTTCTTCTTTTTGTGTGGGTGTGAGTTTTGTAATTTTATTGAGTTTGGGTTTATTGTTTTTTTTTTCACTTGCAATGTGTTTTTCTATCTTGGTAATTGGGGTGATTTTAACCAATTAAGGTTGGGAATAAATAAAGGTATATTTTTGTAGTTAATTCTTTGGTCTCTGCTCCCCTTAATTCAAAAAGGTAAAAACGAACCTGTGTCTGCCTTATGCAGGGTCCTAGGCCTATCCTAGGTGGGGTTGTCAGCAACTTTGTCAATCTGTTGATATTAGACCTCCAACAACCTGAGCGTATATATCGCTCTCCCCACCCTCCTGCCACATATATTTCTTCTGGCACGTGTGTGTCGTGGCTGACATCACCCAGAAAACTGCATACTGGTAGGAAGCTCGTCAACTTGCAATCCTGAGCCATATTTACCTGCTACAACTTTAAACCTGAAGAAATGTTTGTGTGCAACTGCTGAGTCCAGGGGCCTGTACTACGAAGCGGGGTTACTGGCTTATCAGGATAACTTCGGGAGTAAGTTGATGACGTGTGGAGTAACTTCCCGGTTAACCCGTACTACGAAAAGTGGATAGGTTTTGATCGAGGTATGCTGCCATGGCAATTTACACTGCATGCCAAACCTGCGCCGAGTAGGTTATGTTCTTAGTTAGCTTGAGGTTTTCGCTTAACCACTCCCTTTATAAGTACCACCCATCCACCTTCAATCACTCGGAAGACAATGCTGGCCTACCTGGATGATCCATTTGATATAGGGGCACAAATTGTGAGGGGTTCTCTTCGCAGGGCGAGGGTTTTTAAAGACCGCCAGAATCCACTGACATACCCGGACGATATTCTCTATGAAAGATAAAGATTCTCAGCCGAGGGAATTCGTTATCTTTGTCAGCTGATCGGGCCAGACGTCTGTAACATCACCCATCGTAGCAATGCCCCAATGATAATGCAGATAATGTGCCTTGCGCATAGATATTTTGCCAGTGGACAATTTATGTATTCCATCGGTGATGCTGAACATCTGAGCAAGAATACTGTATGTTGTATGATGTTGTTGTATAAGTACTTGCTCTATCTAAACTGTTGGATGCATTTGTCGTTTTCCCTGGCCATTTATCCGCAATGCAAATCAAAGAAGGGTTTTATGCAATCGCGGGTAATTACTAATATCAAAATAGGTCTAATACATGTCCATTAATTAGGCGAAGTGGGGCTTATCAATAACAGTTTCTCCTAGGTTTCCCAAGAGTAATAGGAGCCATTGATTGCATGCAAATCCCAATCAGTGCACCCCTGGGAGAGCACGAGGGCGATTATGTCAATCGCAAATCTTTTCACAGTATCAATGTGCAGGTATAGCCGTTCTATTCGGCCTATTTCATATACCCATTATCGTGTAGTCCACTCTAAGCTCACCTTCTTTTCACTTATTTCTTCCACATAAGGGTTGCTTTGGGTGATTTTTCTAAATATTCTAATATACAATTACTATAATTACATATTTCACATTCTTTTTCTCCCCACATGGGGCTGTCCTGTTGGATAACCTTCATGCCAAAGTGATTTATATATATATATATATATATATATATATATATATATATATATATATATATATATATATATATATATATATATATAAAAAAACTATGTTAACAGAATGACCATTAATGGCTTTAAATCCTTAGATGACATGTGATCACCAGTACATGGTGACCAGCCTGGATGCAAGGTGGCCAGGTGCAGTCCACGACTCCCGCATTTTTAGGGAGTCCATCCTATCTGCAAAATTTGAAGAGGGTAAGGCAATTAGCATCCCAAAGTTGTTTTGGGACATAAACTTGCATGTGACATTTTCCATTTCATTAAAGGGCATTTTGATGGTTTGCTGCTGGGGGACCGTGGATACCCGTGTCTGAGGTATCTACAAACGCCCTATCCGGACCCACAAACAAGGGTGCAGAGACATTTTAATGCTGCTCACAGCATCACAAGGGCCTTGATTGAAATGACGTTTGGCATTTTGAAGGCACATTTCTCCTGTTTGAAGGGCCTTCGTGTAAAGCCAGAGAGGGCCTGTCAGGTTATAAGTGCGTGTGTGGTGCTTCACAATATTGCCACAATTCATAAAGAAAGAATCCCAAATGTCTCTCCTGTGCCCTCAGACATTGTTGACCCCATGACCCTTGACCAACCCACAAGACGTGCAGTGAGAGAGGCAATCACAAACCAATTTTTCACTCAAAAGTAAAAACACCCACACAAAGAAACACATTCAAGATGTTTTATTATGGTCTCTCCCTTTCCTGAAAATCAGAAGGGATCAATGAATGATGGTACACACATTGATGAAACACTGGTAAATGTAGACTTACTGTAGCCTATATAGTACCTTTTTGTCATACTCTAGCTTCTCAATTTCAAGCCTCAGTTTCTTTATTTGAAGTCTCTTCTTCTTGCAGTCGAGCTCAAGCATGCGCTTATATATTGATTGATTGATCTCAGCTCTCTTCCACAGCATGTCTTTTTCCTGATTCTCTCCCCTCAGCCCCAACCAGTCCCAGCAGAAGACTGCCCCTCCTTGAGCCTGGTTCTGCTGGAGGTTTCTTCCTGTTAAAAGGGAGTTTTTCCTTCCCACTGTCGCTAAGTGCTTGCTCACAGGGGGTCGTTTTGACCGTTGGGGTTTTTCTGTAATTATTGTATGGCTTTTGCCTTACAATATAAAGCGCCTTGGGGCAACTGTTTGTTGTGATTTGCTGCTATATAAATAAAATTGATTTGATTTGATATAGGCTGTGCACATTGTCTGCTCCTGCCTATATAATCAGTTACTGTAAGTAAGACATTAATTAGGCATAAAGTTTGACAATGAGGAATCAAACACGGAGCACATGTACCCTTTCAGTTCGTGCTGTCTGAGAGGAGGTTGCCACAGGAGAGGAAGGAGGCTGCTTTTCTTCCTGAAAAATAAAAATCACTCAGTTCACAGATGCAACACTGCAGTGTAATAAGTCATCTTCCTATATTATTCAGTGTAAAGTATGAGTGATAAACCAACCTGGATGTGCATGTCTGAACCAGCAGTTAGGGTGTCCTCATCCACATCCTCACCTAAGTCCTCACCCACCTCCTCCTGAAATAAACATGTGCACTCGTGAAGCTGCACCTACATCATTCACACTTAATTCACCTCCATTCTTATACTACCTGTGCCTGAGGTTCACTGGAGGTGCTAGGTTGTGGTGGCTGGAGGAGCTCCACATTCTCCCCCTCAACTGTACAACACACATGAAACTGAATATCATGAAATCACCATTTCACTGTAAAACTTGAATGTCATATTACCATGCACATAAAGGATGCTTTCCCCACCACCAGGATGGGACTGCATGCCTCCCTCAGACGATGTGTTCGATTTCCCCCTTAACGTTAATTTAAATTCCTCGTAGCTCTGCATAATAATCGTGCATTCTTCTTCGGTAAAGTAAGGTGAACCGCGCCATCATTGAAAAATGGTGACGTGTGCTTCAACCTGCCCCTTATAGGTGAACGCACACAAACTCCTATTAGGTTAACACAGGTTCAACAAATCAACATCTTAATCAGCGTCGTAGTACCGATTAACACCACTTGAGAAAACCAGGTTTTCTCAACTCCGGTTTAAGAAATTAACCCTGGGTTACATCTGAGTAAGTTAACCCTGCTTCGTAGTACAGGCCCCAGGAGAGACGTGAACATTTATTTTGTCAGTGTCTCGTTATCAATCCCAATCGGACCGGGAGTGACATGTTTAGCCGCATGTTCTCCTTGAATTGCTGGCTGTCTGAGTGGTGTCCAAAAAATGAGGTGGGCTTCATAGATAATTGGCAAAGCTTCTGGGGAAAACCTGGTCTTGTTAGGAGAGACGGCATCCATCCCACTTTGGATGGAGCAGCTCTCATTTCTAGAAATCTGGCCAATTTTCTTAAATCCTCCAAACCGTGACTATCCAGGGTTGGGACCAGGAAGCAGAGTTGTAGTCTTACACACCTCTCTGCAGCTTCTCTCCCCCTGCCATCCCCTCATTACCCCATCCCTGTAGAGACGGTGCCTGCTCCCAGACCACCAATAACCAGCAAAAATCTATTTAAGCATAAAAATTCAAAAAGAAAAAATAATATAGCACCTTCTGTTGTGTGGGCCGCTGAAGAGGAGGTACTGCTGGCCCACCACCACCAGAGGGCGCCCTGTCTGGAGTGCGGGCTCCAGACATCGGAGGGTGCTGCCGCCTCACAGGAGCAGCCAGGGTGACAGCTGTCACCCATCACCTGAGACAGCTGATATCAATCACCAGGGAGGTATATCAGCAGGACGGCATCTCCACCTCATTGCCGAGATATCGCTCTACCAAGG
Source organism: Thalassophryne amazonica (assembly GCF_902500255.1). NCBI lineage: Eukaryota > Metazoa > Chordata > Actinopteri > Batrachoidiformes > Batrachoididae > Thalassophryne > Thalassophryne amazonica. Next base: position 111,024,715 of record NC_047111.1, on the reverse strand, counting down.
AGGTAACGAACTCAGCCAGTTGTATTATTCTGAGAATTAATACTGTGTTGCTTGTGCTTAGGTCAGCTGAAGACCGTATTGGACGAAGTAGGATAAGTACTCACATTCCAATCCTACAGTACTATTTTGAGTAGAGGTGGAGGTGGTGTTTCCACCCCGTGTGTTGCTGGGTGCGGCCGCACCCACACCTGACTGTTTCTGTTCCTTGCCAGCAGTACCGGATCCGACGAGCGGAGGCAGTGGCCACCTGGGAGTTCGGGACTTGGCGGCTCCAGTATTCCCGGGGTTCGGTGGCAGAGGAAATCGGGTGGTTCCGGTTCGACTCGGACAGACGTCTCCTTTCGTCGAGCCTGCCCACACGACACCATTGGAATTCGGCTTACCGCTATAATTGTAATCTGTTGTGTTTGTTGTGCGTGTTCACAACAGTAAAGCTTTGTGATTTGACTTCCTCCATTGTCCGTTCATTAGCGCCCCCTGTTGTGGGTCCGTGTACCTACACTTTCACAACAGGATATCTCGGCCAGCGTCATGGATCCCGAGGGGCGTCAACCGGCTGTTGAACGGCCAATGGAAGAACAGGATGCGCAGGCGTCCGCAGGAGGGGTAATCGGTGAGTTGCAGCGGATCCTCACCGCTTTCACGACTCGGTTAGATTTGATGACCGAGCAGACCGTCCTCCTGAACCGCAGGGTGGAGGCTCTCGCCGCACAGGTGGAAGCGGCTCTCCCTCCTGTAGATCCTGTGCGTAACATTGACGTTCCACTGGTCGTTCAACGACCCCTCCCTCCTTCCCCGGAAGCATACATAAGCCCCCCCGAGCCGTACGGAGGCTGTGTGGAGACGTGCGCGGATTTCCTTATGCAGTGTTCGCTCGTCTTCGCACAGCGTCCTGTTATGTACGCGACCGATGCTAGCAGGGTAGCTTATGTCATAAATCTGCTTCGCGGTGAGGCACGCGCTTGGGCTACAGCGCTCTGGGAGCAGAACTCACGGCTCCTTCAGACATATGATGGCTTTGTGAGGGAGTTCAGAACTGTGTTCGATCACCCTAATAGAGGAGAAACCGCTTCAACAGTGCTACTGTCAATGAGACAGGGGTGTCGGAGCGCAGCGGCCAATGCAGTCGACTTCCGCATCGCGGCTGCGAGGTCCGGCTGGAATAGCACTGCCCTCCGCGCCGCCTTTGTAAATGGACTGTCTTTGGTTCTTAAGGAGCACCTGGTGGCTAAGGACAAACCGCGGGATTTAGATGGGCTTATCGATCTGGTCATACGGTTAGACAATCGGTTAGAAGAACGTCGTCGGGAACGAGACGAAGGGCGTGGCCGGGCACGCGCCGTCCCTCTCCCTTCCGGTTCCGACCGCGTCCCGCCTTCCCCACGCTCCACGGTTCCGGCGCTCCGTGTGGCTACAGCTCCCCCTGCTGACGAAGCTATGGACACGAGCAGGGCAACATTTAGGGCACCAGATACACAGAGGAGGCAGGTCCACGGAGTATGTTTTAATTGTGGCTCGACAGAGCACCAAGTGAGAAACTGCCCCGAGCGGTTAAACACCAACGCCCGCCCCTAGAGACTGGGCTAAGGGTGGGCCGAGACATTCAAGTGGGACACACCCACATTGCCACACGACTCCCAGTTACGATCCTCTATGAGGAATCAACCCTGAAAGCCCCAGCACTGGTGGACACGGGCTCTGAAGGGAATCTGTTGGACAGCAGATGGGCCAGGGAGATAGGGCTCCCTCTGGTGGCGCTTACCTCGCCTGTACAGGTGCGAGCACTAGATGGCTCCCTACTCCCTCCAATCACTCATAAGACACCACCTGTAACTCTGGTGGTGTCCGGAAATCACCGGGAGGAGATCGAGTTTTTTGTGACTCCTGCTACCTCCCGTGTGATTTTGGGGTTTGGGGTAGTGGTTCAGTGGAGCGAGAACTGCCATCGGGTATGTTTAGGTTCCTCGGTTCCTCCCGGCTCCCAGGCTAAGGAGGAGGTCAGAGTCCCGCCCAATCTGGGGATGGTGCCGGTGGAGTACCATGACCTTGTCGACGTGTTCTGCAAGGATCTGGCGCTCACCCTTCCCCCCCACCGTCCTTATGATTGTGCCATTGATTTGGTTCCGGGCAGTGAGTTCCCGTCCAGCAGGCTGTACAACCTCTCACGGCCTGAGCGCGAATCAATGGAGACCTACATCCGGGACTCGTTAGCCGCCGGGTTGATCCGGAATTCCACCTCCCCGATGGGTGCGGGTTTCTTTTTTGTGGGTAAAAAAGACGGCGGACTTCGTCCATGCATTGATTATAGGGGACTGAACGACATTACGGTTCGCAACCGATACCCGTTGCCCCTATTAGATTCGGTGTTCACGCCCCTGCATGGAGCTAAGATGTTCACCAAGCTTGATCTTAGGAATGCGTATCACCTGGTTTGGATCCGGAAGCGAGACGAGTGGAAGACGGCATTTAACACCCCCTTGGGTCACTTTGAGTACCTGGTCATGCCGTTCGGTCTCACAAACGCTCCCGCGACTTTCCAAGCGTTGGTTAATGATGTCTTGCGGGATTTCCTGCACCGGTTCGTCTTCGTATACCTAGACGATATACTCATCTTTTCTCCGGACCCTGAGACCCATGTGAAGCATGTCCGTCAGGTCCTGCAGCGGTTGTTGGAGAACCGACTGTTTGTGAAGGGCGAGAAGTGTGAGTTCCACCACACTTCTTTGTCCTTCTTGGGGTTCATTATCTCCTCCAACTCCGTCGCTCCTGATCCGGCCAAGGTTGCGGCGGTGAGAGACTGGCCCCAACCCACAAGCCGTAGGAAACTGCAACAGTTCCTCGGCTTTGCTAATTTCTACAGGAGGTTCATTAAGGGCTACAATCAGGTAGTTAGCCCCCTGACAGCCCTGACCTCACCAAAAGTCCCCTTCACCTGGTCGGATCGTTGCGATGCCGCGTTCAAGGAGTTGAAACGGCGCTTCTCGTCTGCACCCGTTCTGGTGCAGCCCGATCCTAGTCGCCAGTTAGTGGTTGAAGTGGACGCCTCGGACTCAGGGATAGGAGCCGTGCTATCCCAGAGCGGGAAGACCGATAAGGTCCTTCACCCGTGTGCCTATTTTTCCCGCAGGTTGACCCCGGCCGAACGGAACTATGGCGTCGGCAATCGAGAACTCCTTGCGGTGAAAGAGGCCCTTGAGGAGTGGAGACATCTGTTGGAGGGAACGTCCGTGCCATTCACGGTTTTCACTGACCACCGGAACCTGGAGTATATCAGGACCGCCAAGCGGCTGAATCCCAGGCAAGCCCGCTGGTCACTGTTCTTCGGCCGTTTTGACTTCCGGATCACCTACCGTCCCGGGACCAAAAACCAAAGATCGGATGCTTTGTCCCGGGTATATGAAGACGAAGTCAGAACGGAGTCGTCGGATCCCCCGGATCCCATCATCCCGGAGTCCACTACCGTGGCCACCCTCACCTGGGACGTGGAGAAGACCGTCCGGGAGGCCCTGGCACGAAACCCGGACCCCGGAACCGGGCCGAAGAACAGACTTTACGTCCCACCAGAGGCAAGGGCTGCGGTCCTGGACTTCTGTCACGGTTCCAAGCTCTCCTGTCATCCTGGAGTGCGAAGAACCGTGGCAGTCGTCCGGCAGCGTTTCTGGTGGGCGTCCCTGGAGACCGACGTCCGGGATTATATCCAGGCCTGTACCACCTGCGCCAGGGGCAAAGCCGACCACCGCAAGGCCTCGGGTTTTCTACAGCCGCTGCCTGTACCTCATCGCCCCTGGTCCCACATCGGCCTGGATTTTGTCACGGGCCTCCCGCCGTCCCAGGGAAACACCGTCATCCTCACGATAGTGAACCGATTCTCCAAGGCGGCCCACTTCGTGGCCCTCCCGAAGCTCCCAACGGCCCAGGAGACAGCGGACCTCCTGGTCCACCACGTCGTCCGGCTGCATGGGATACCATCAGACATTGTCTCCGATCGCGGTCCCCAGTTCTCCTCGCACGTCTGGAGCAGCTTCTGCCGGGAACTGGGGGCCACGGTCAGTCTCTCGTCCGGGTATCACCCCCAGACCAACGGGCAAGCAGAACGGGCCAATCAGGAGATGGAGCAGACGCTACGTTGTGTGACAGCCGCGCACCTGGCGGCCTGGAGTACTCATCTGGCCTGGATCGAGTACACCCTCAACAGTCAAGTGTCATCAGCCACCGGCCTCTCCCCTTTTGAGGTGTGTTTGGGGTATCAACCCCCATTGTTTCCGGTGGTTGAGGGAGAGGTCCGTGTGCCCTCGGTCCAGGCCCACCTGCGGAAGTGCCGTCGGGTGTGGCGTGCCGCCCGTTCTGCTTTGTTGAAGGCCCGGAGGAGGGCGAAGACCCATGCAGACCGGCGGCGGACCCCGGCTCCTATGTATCGTCCTGGGCAGGAGGTGTGGTTGTCCACCAAAGACATTCCGCTGCAAGTGGCCTCCCCTAAACTACAGGACCGGTACATAGGACCGTTTAAGATCCTCCAGATCATCAATCCTGCCGCAGTGAGGCTTAAGCTCCCGGCCTCACTGCGGATTCATCCAGTATTCCATGTCTCAAGAATCAAACCGCATCACACCTCACCCCTCTGCGCTCCGGGTCCGGCACCACCTCCTGCCCGGATCATCGACGGCGAGCCGGCTTGGACTGTGCGCCGGCTACTGGACGTCCGACGGATGGGCCGGGGTTTTCAATATCTGGTGGACTGGGAGGGGTACGGTCCCGAAGAACGCTCCTGGGTGAAGAGGAGCTTCATCCTGGACCCGGCCCTCCTGGCCGACTTCTACCATCGCCACCCGGACAAGCCTGGTCGGGCGCCAGGAGGCGCCCGTTGAGGGGGGGGTCCTGTTGTGTGGGCCGCTGAAGAGGAGGTACTGCTGGCCCACCACCACCAGAGGGCGCCCTGTCTGGAGTGCGGGCTCCAGACATCGGAGGGCGCTGCCGCCTCACAGGAGCAGCCAGGGTGACAGCTGTCACCCATCACCTGAGACAGCTGATATCAATCACCAGGGAGGTATATCAGCAGGACGGCATCTCCACCTCATTGCTGAGATATCGCTCTACCAAGGAGGTAACGAACTCAGCCAGTTGTATTATTCTGAGAATTAATACTGTGTTGCTTGTGCTTAGGTCAGCTGAAGACCGTATTGGACGAAGTAGGATAAGTACTCACATTCCAATCCTACAGTACTATTTTGAGTAGAGGTGGAGGTGGTGTTTCCACCCTGTGTGTTGCTGGGTGCGGCCGCACCCACACCTGACTGTTTCTGTTCCTTGCCAGCAGTACCGGATCCGACGAGCGGAGGCAGTGGCCACCTGGGAGTTCGGGACTTGGCGGCTCCAGTATTCCCGGGGTTCGGTGGCAGAGGAAATCGGGTGGTTCCGGTTCGACTCGGACAGACGTCTCCTATCGTTGAGCCTGCCCACACGACACCATTGGAATTCGGCTTACCGCTATAATTGTAATCTGTTGTGTTTGTTGTGCATGTTCACAACAGTAAAGCTTTGTGATTTGACTTCCTCCATTGTCCGTTCATTAGCGCCCCCTGTTGTGGGTCCGTGTACCTACACTTTCACAACACCTTCAACTGCACCACAGACTAAAACAGTTAAATGTGGTCTATTAAACATTAGGTCTCTCTCTTCTAAGTCCCTGTTAGTAAATGATATAATAATTGATCAACATATTGATTTATTCTGCCTTACAGAAACCTGGTTACAGCAGGATGAATATGTTAGTTTAAATGAGTCAACACCCCCGAGTCACACTAACTGCCAGAATGCTCGTAGCACGGGCCGAGGCGGAGGATTAGCAGCAATCTTCCATTCCAGCTTATTAATTAATCAAAAACCCAGACAGAGCTTTAATTCATTTGAAAGCTTGTCTCTTAGTCTTGTCCATCCAAATTGGAAGTCCCAAAAACCAGTTTTATTTGTTGTTATCTATCGTCCTCCTGGTCGTTACTGTGAGTTTCTCTGTGAATTTTCAGACCTTTTGTCTGACTTAGTGCTTAGCTCAGATAAGATAATTATAGTGGGCGATTTTAACATCCACACAGATGCTGAGAATGACAGCCTCAACACTGCATTTAATCTATTATTAGACTCAATTGGCTTTGCTCAAAATGTAAATGAGTCCACCCACCACTTTAATCATATCTTAGATCTTGTTCTGACTTATGGTATGGAAATTGAAGACTTAATAGTATTCCCTGAAAACTCCCTTCTGTCTGATCATTTCTTAATAACATTTACATTTACTCTGATGGACTACCCAGCAGTGGGGAATAAGATTCATTACACTAGAAGTCTTTCAGAAAGCGCTGTAACTAGGTTTAAGGATATGATTCCTTCTTTGTGTTCTCTAATGCCATATACCAATACAGTGCAGAGTAGCTACCTAAACTCTGTAAGTGAGATAGAGTATCTCGTCAATAGTTTTACATCCTCATTGAAGACAACTTTGGATGCTGTAGCTCCTCTGAAAAAGAGAGCTTTAAATCAGAAGTGCCTGACTCTGTGGTATAACTCACAAACTCGCAGCTTAAAGCAGATAACCCGTAAGTTGGAGAGGAAATGGCGTCTCACTAATTTAGAAGATCTTCACTTAGCCTGGAAAAAGAGTCTGTTGCTCTATAAAAAAGCCCTCCGTAAAACTAGGACATCTTACTACTCATCACTAATGGAAGAAAATAAGAACAACCCCAGGTTTCTTTTCAGCACTGTAGCCAGGCTGACAAAGAGTCAGAGCTCTATTGAGCTGAGTATTCCTTTAACTTTAACTAGTAATGACTTCATGACTTTCTTTGCTAATAAAATTTTAACTATTAGAGAAAAAATTACTCATAACCATCCCAAAGACGTATCGTTATCTTTGGCTGCTTTCAGTGATGCCGGTATTTGGTTAGACTCTTTCTCTCAGATTGTTCTGTCTGAGTTATTTTCATTAGTTACTTCATCCAAACCATCAACATGTCTATTAGACCCCATTCCTACCAGGCTGCTCAAGGAAGCCCTACCATTATTTAATGCTTCGATCTTAAATATGATCAATCTATCTTTATTAGTTGGCTATGTACCACAGGCTTTTAAGGTGGCAGTAATTAAACCATTACTTAAAAAGCCATCACTTGACCCAGCTATCTTAGCTAATTATAGGCCAATCTCCAACCTTCCTTTTCTCTCAAAAATTCTTGAAAGGGTAGTTGTAAAACAGCTAACTGATCATCTGCAGAGGAATGGTCTATTTGAAGAGTTTCAGTCAGGTTTTAGAATTCATCATAGTACAGAAACAGCATTAGTGAAGGTTACAAATGATCTTCTTATGGCCTCAGACAGTGGACTCACCTCTGTGCTTGTTCTGTTAGACCTCAGTGCTGCTTTTGATACTGTTGACCATAAAAGTTTATTACAGAGATTAGAGCATGCCATAGGTATTAAAGGCACTGCGCTGCGGTGGTTTGAATCATATTTATCTAATAGATTACAATTTGTTCATGTAAATGGGGAATCTTCTTCACAGACTAAGGTTAATTATGGAGTTCCACAAGGTTCTGTGCTAGGACCAATTTTATTCACTTTATACATGCTTCCCTTAGGCAGTATTATTAGACGGCATTGCTTAAATTTTCATTGTTACGCAGATGATACCCAGCTTTATCTATCCATGAAGCCAGAGGACACACACCAATTAGCTAAACTGCAGGATTGTCTTACAGACATAAAGACATGGATGACCTCTAATTTCCTGCTTTTAAACTCATAAAACTGAAGTTATTGTACTTGGCCCCACAAATCTTAGAAACATGGTGTCTAACCAGATCCTTACTCTGGATGGCATTATCCTGACCTCTAGTAATACTGTGAGAAATCTTGGAGTCATTTTTGATCAGGATATGTCATTCAAAGTGCATATTAAACAAATATGTAGGACTGCTTTTTTGCATTTACGCAATATCTCTAAAATTACAAAGGTCTTGTCTCAGAGTGATGCTGAAAAACTAATACATGCATTTATTTCCTCTAGGCTGGACTATTGTAATTCATTATTATCAGATTGTCCTAAAAGTTCCCTGAAAAGCCTTCAGTTAATTCAAAATGCTGCAGCTAGAGTACTAACAGGGACTAGAAGGAGAGAGCATATCTCACCCATATTGGCCTCTCTTCATTGGCTTCCTGTTAATTCTAGAATAGAATTTAAAATTCTTCTTCTTACTTATAAGGTTTTGAATAATCAGGTCCCATCTTATCTTAGGGACCTCATAGTACCATATCACCCCAATAGAGCGCTTCGCTCTCAGACTGCAGGCTTACTTGTAGTTCCTAGGGTTTGTAAGAGTAGAATGGGAGGCAGAGCCTTCAGCTTTCAGGCTCCTCTCCTGTGGAACCAGCTCCCAATTCGGATCAGGGAGACAGACACCCTCTCTACTTTTAAGATTAGGCTTAAAACTTTCCTTTTTGCTAAAGCTTATAGTTAGGGCCGGATCAGGTGACCCTGAACCATCCCTTAGTTATGCTGCTATAGACTTAGACTGCTGGGGGGTTCCCATGATGCACTGAGTGTTTATTTCTCTTTTTGCTCTGTATGCACCACTCTGCATTTAATCATTAGTGATTGATCTCTGCTCCCCTCCACAGCATGTCTTTTTCCTGGTTCTCTCTCTCAGCCCCAACCAGTCCCAGCAGAAGACTGCCCCTCCCTGAGCCTGGTTCTGCTGGAGGTTTCTTCCTGTTAAAAGGGAGTTTTTCCTTCCCACTGTCGCCAAGTGCTTGCTCACAGGGGGTCGTTTTGACCGTTGGGGTTTTTACGTAATTATTGTATGGCCTTGCCTTACAATATAAAGTGCCTTGGGGCAACTGTTTGTTGTGATTTGGCGCTATATAAATAAAATTGATTGAATTGATTGATTGATGTTGCCACCTTTAATTGAATTATTATTGTTTGATGGATCAGATTTCTGCAGATCTGTACAGTCAGTAGCAGTGAGACAGACACACGTCTCTGTCTCAGCAGTTCTGGACTTTAGCTGAAGATGGTTTCTCTTTCTTTCTCTCTGCAGCCAAACCTCAGACTCCTCACAATTTGTCCAACCCAGTGGACAGAATGTCGGCGTCATCATGACGTAGGGACATTAGGATGGTCCCGTCAGAACGCAGGTCCTCACGCCCGCCTTCAGCACAGTGAGTGAATGATGTGATTTAGGGCTGGACTTACACACTTGCATTGGTTCCTTGTGTCTTTTTTTTTTGTTTTTGTTTTTTGATGTCTCAGTAATAGGACTTGTGGGCATGAAGACATTAACAGCTATGGCAGTCTGACGTTTGACCATATTGACCGTGACTTCACCCAAATGATTGACCTCTTGCTGACCTAGACAAGGCAATTCCAGAATGTAACTCACATTTGCTACAAATTCATTCATTCATTTAGTTTTGCCAGTTATCTGGGTCTGGGTCATGTGTCAGCAGACTAAGCAGTTCAACCCAGACATCCCTGTTCTGACCTTTAACCCCCTTCTGGAGAATCCCGCTGTGTTCCCAAGCCACCTGGGAGATAAAATCCCTCCAGCGTGTCCTGTGTCTTCCCTGCGGCCTCCTCCCACACGCCTGAAAGACTTCGTGGGGGAGATGACCAGGGGGCATCCTCAGTAGATGCTTTCAGTCTGAAAGATCCATGGCTCTACTCCAAGTCTCTCTCGCTGTTAAAACATCTCACCCAGTCCCTGAGTGTAAGACTGGAATACTGTACAAACAGACCTCATTTCCCTTTTATTCATGATCTTGTTCCATCAGTCCCTACTCAAAGCTCATGACCATTTGGAGGTGCTAATTGTCATTGTAGTCACTTCACATTGGTCCTCAAACATGCCCAGAGCACATCAGAGGTCTCAGTCTGACACCAACAGAAACACATCATCTGCAAAAAGCAGAGATGTAATTCTGAGGTCATCAAACTGGACACCCTCCAATCTCTGACTGAGCTTTGAAATCCTGTCCATAACAAAAAACAAAAGTCACAAACAGGGACAGTCCTGGAACAGTCCAACAGCCAAAGGAAACAGGTCCAGTGAAGTGGCAAGAATTTGGACACAGCCCTGACTTTGGTTGCATGGAGACCCGATTGTGATTTGAAAATCAAATTCCTTTACCATGATCTTTGTCAAAAGTAATTATTTTAGGGTAGTTTCAGGGTCAGCTTTCATTGAAAAGTTGGCAAGTTAGGTAGAAATCAGCAAAAGGACCTGGGAAGAGTCAGCCAACAATGCTGGCAAGACATGAGCTCGTCCCCAGTGACCCAGGTCAGGAAAATGTAAACTTGCTGGTCAATTCCAAAAACCACCTCCAAATGTGGCCCAAGTTTCATGTAAATCAGACCAAGAAACTTTTTTCTTTCTTTCTTTCTTTCTTTCTTTTTTCTTTTTTTTTTTTTTTTACTTTTGACAACAATGACCTTCACCTTCATCAATTTAATCTGACCTGGGCAATTCCAGAATCCACCTCCAAATGTGTGCTGTGTTTGGTGCACAAAATTTTGACCTTTCACCCCATTGACCTTGACCTTTGCTAAAACAAACTCTTGAGGGGCAACTCCCGGAGCTGACTATCATTCACATATCAAGTTTGGACAAACGTTCAGATGATGGTCTGATGTTTGAGGGTAAATCAGCACCTGTGGGGAACAACAGTGGTGGGCACAGATAACCAAAAATTTACTTTGATAACAGATAATCAGATAACTGAAAGGTTATCTTCAATAAAGCTAAAACGATAAACCATCCAAAAATGTATCGGAAGTTACAGATAACCGAGAAATTCCAGTATTGTCTCCGGTACACTTGCAACACAAGCTGATTTTGAGTTTTAACACCACAATCACTTTTGGAAGCATCAAAAGCGACAACAGACCCAAACAATGAGTCAGTCCTGCCCCCTGCTGGAAGCACCAGTTTACTACGTGGCTTCCAGCACAGAAGCAACTGAGAGGAGCCACAAAGCTCAACTCTCTACTCAATCACAACACTGCCGTCAGGCCGAGGTCTTGGAAAATAAAGCAGTGCTGAGTTATGGTTTGGTGTATAAATAAAATTAATACTGATTAGAATAACTCCATTAATGTCAATTCTGTCATTTGTGCAAAGTTAAGATATAACATATATCTTTTAATGTTGAATAATGCACTAATTCTGAAGTTTTGTAACAAACACAGACAGATAGCATTCTGGGTAAAATGTGCCTCTGCTAACACTGATAGGTTGATTCATTCTGTGTAAACCAACACGTTATGTGAGGTGTGGTGTGTGTTGATGTTTATGGATAAATGTGCTTTTGTAAAATATGCCATTTTTTATTTGTAAAAAAAGGCATAAAAAAGCCAACTTGTAATTAGATAACCAGTGTCAAAATAAATAGAGATCTACTGGTGCCAGTGCGAGTTTTGGCCCTTTTTCAGCTGACTTTTCAGTCGTGTGAGAATTTTTTGGATCACACAGAGTTTCAGGTTAATCGAGTGGCCTGCATCATTTAGTATACATGGAGTAACGAGCTGCGTTTAACATCTCACAACCACCTCCTGATCGGCGATCGTATGGTCAGATGAAAATCAAACCTGTTTGATATTCTGGTCGGCCGTCATGAGGGTATCCCGCATCTCACACTGTGCCTGTGCAAACACCGCAGCCCTGTCTTGTAATTTTTATTTATTTTTTATAAACTTTGATGTCTCCCGACAGTTTTTGTAAATTAAGCTTGAAATAAAAGCTTCTGTTTACGTTTTGCTTCTGGAAACACGAGTCCGACGTGTGGTTTTTGAACGTACAATGCGTGTGAGAACATAAATCGTGTACTCTGAACCGTCCGGTTCTGTGGTACAGTTTGAGCTGGAACCGAGTACAGTGATTGAAAATATAATAGTGTCTGCCCAGCTTCATTTTGAATACTGCCATGAACACTACTGGCCAGTAGATGGAAGTAGAGACCTTGAAAACTTGCCAAAACAGAATTCCAGATAATCTGTGTTGCTACTTGCTACATTTAAGATGTGTGGAATTTAATAAATACAAACACAATAACGTCTATAAACCCAGAGAATATATTTACAAGAGTTTTAGGCACTACGGTTTAATGCTGTTGTCCGTGGAGCCTGATCAGAGTGTCTCAAATGCATTTCTCATGTCGTGAACGTACTGAGATTACCCTATCACCCATAATGCACCTGGACATAGCATGTCCACACTAAAACCTTAAAAATTAGCGCATTACTTTAAAACTAAAACATATATCTGATATTTTCACTTTATAAAACTTCAGACGTGATGTTAATTTAAATAACTTGTCCAAAATAAGTTTGGTTAAAATTTGAACCATAACTTAAAAATGTATGCCTCTGGATGACTTGGGTGATATTGCCTGCGTATCAGTATGGGGTTAAAAGGAATGAGTTTTTGGTTTTCTGTTCTCCCTTGCCTGCAGAGGATAGAGCGGTTTCTTCTAGAGCCAGTTCTCCTCTGTTTGCAGAGGGTAGAACTACACATCTGTTCACCTTTGTTTACCATGTTAACGGTCTAAAAATTATCAGACGAAAATTTATCAGAACATAATTAGTCCGATAATGGTTTTCAAAGTTATCTGAAAAGATAATCCGATAATAAAAACTTTAACTTCAATAAATATCGATTATCGGATTATCAGAACTGTGCCCAGCACTGGGGAACAAGAAGAGGGAACAGTGAGTGAGTGAAATAGTTGAAATGTTGGATTAAAGCTGAGATGAAACTCATGTCACACACAGTGAAGTGATGGTAAAGTATCACAGAGAGAATCATCTGATGAATTCTTTCCAATCCTCCTCCTCCAGCCCTCCTTCCCCCCCTGCAGCTCTCAGCCCAGAACTGAAGCTGAAGCTGAAGGAGCTGCTGAAGACGTGGACTGTGGGCCAAGGCGCTGCCGAAGGTCTTCCAGGACAAATACAAAGTAAGTGACATTCTGAAACACTCCACCTGCTTTTACCTTCTTCATCAGTCAGACAGCTGTGATCAAGAAATGACTTTACAAAACACCACGTCATTAAAAACAGACTTAATGAGTGTCTGTGAGAACTCTTCTGAAAAGTTACCTGATGGACTTTTAACTGTAATATATTTGTATCTTTTCCAGAACAAACTGCCTGAATACATCCTGAAGAACCTGGATCTCCTGAAAGACGTCTGTGACATCGTCTTTCCATCTTCTGATGACCCCAAGAAGGTCATCCTGTACAGCAGGATCCCCACTGAAGGACGGCGATGACAAGAGGAACTCCTTAAAACCTATGTTTGAAGACATTTTTTACATAATAATAATGATAATAATAATAATGCGTAGTGTAGATTGGAGGGCGTTTCTTGGCCTGCCCCAGCTGCTAATAAAAAAGCCAAGAAAACTCATTTTATTCTTTCTTCGGGAGCATCACTTTTTTACTCTTTGATGTTAAACTTACTCATTTTCTTAAAGAGCTGCACTACTGTAACATTTGTTCATCTTCTTGCAGCAACATTCATGTAACATCTACTTATCTTCAAACACACTGAATTACTTTCCTTGATCACTGTATTGTGAATATTTCTTACTTGAAATAAAAAGATCATTTGGAATGGTTTTGGTCTCCAGTCACTTTAGATAAATAGGAGAAGAATATTAAAATAATTTAGGTGGTAAAGTAGTACAGAACTCGGGTAAAGGCCTCACAGTGATGGTGATAACAAGTCCGGGGCCACACCTACAACATCATGGTGATGAACCCTTTGTTGGAGGGGCCCCCCTGTGAACTCCAGAATTCCCACTGTTCTCCTGGTGTCTGAGTTTCCTCTGGGCACTCCAACATCTCCTCATCTGGAGTTGGTCCCTGTGCTCTGGACTGTGGCTGCACACGGCTCCTCCTGGTTGGATTGTGTCTAATTAAGATGGTTAAATGCAGAGGACATATTTCATTATATGGATCCATGTACTGACACTGAAGACTTTTACTCTTGTTCTGTGCTGCCTGTTTTCTAGCCAGAAATTTTGGTGTCTCAAAATATCTGGACTAACTTGTGTCATGATTGGATGATTTTATTTTATTTATTTATTTGACAGGGACGTTACGCAGCAAATGTGTTGCACAGACCAGATTTACTTAGCTACAAGCTAATTTTTATCTGTTGTACCCAGGCAGAAAAAAGAAACTGCAGGTCACAATGTGCAAAATACTACAAAATATAAAAATAGATAAAATCCCCCACAAGCACCAACAAGAAACACCTGCAATGGATTACTCACAATTAATATATAGTTTTCCCAGACACTGGTGGTGGTGGTATGATGGTGGTTCTACAAGTAGATTATTATTATTATTATTTTTTTTTTTTGTCTTTGAAGAGTTGATTTTACTTAACTGGAAATTTTTACATTTTTAATCATCACAATTTTGGAAGCAAAGCTTCAGTATTTTTCCAACAGCTTGAAAGCATTTCATGGAACAATGCTGTCAACAATGTTGATGTCATCACTCAAAAAAGTAATGTCACTCGCTACTCCAAAAATGATTTTACAGTGAAAAGTAGCTCATTGCATTACCCAGAAACCGTCTGTAGCAAAACTATGGGATGTACAACACCTCCATCAGTATCGTGTCCACTGCATGACCTCTGCTGTCAATCAAGTGAACACTGGGAGCACCCCTCTTCAACACAACCCCATTGGTCCTCTGTCCATCAGCCAGCACCAATACAGTAGTGTTCAGAATAATAGTAGTGCTATGTGACTAAAAAGATTAATCCAGGTTTTGAGTATATTTCTTATTGTTACATGGGAAACAAGGTACCAGTAGATTCACACAAATCCAACAAGACCAAGCATTCATGATATGCACACTCTTAAGGCTATGAAATTGGGCTATTAGTAAAAAAAAAAAAAAGTAGAAAAGGGGGTGTTCACAATCATGGTAGTGTGGCATTCAGTCAGTGAGTTCGTCAATTTTGTGGAACAAACAGGTGTGAATCAGGTGTCCCCTATTTAAGGATGAAGCAGCACCTGTTGAACATGTTTTTCTCTTTGAAAGTCTGAGGAAAATGGGACGTTCAAGACATTGTTCAGAAGAACAGCGTACTTTGATTAAAAAGTTGATTGGAGAGGGGAAAACTTATACGCAGGTGCAAAAAATGATACGCTGTTCATCTACAATGATCTCCAATGCTTTAAAATGGACACAAAAAAAAACAAAACAGACGCGTGGTAGAAAATGGAAAACAACCATCAAAATGGATAGAAGAATAACCAGAATAGCAAAGGCTCACCCATTGATCAGCTCCAGGATGATCAAAGACAGTCTGGAGTTACCTGTAAGTGCTGTGACAGTTAGAAGACACCTGTGTGAAGCTAATTTATTTGCAAGAATCCCCCGCAAAGTCCCTCTGTTAAATAAAAGACATGTGCAGAAGAGGTTACAATTTGCCAATGAACACATCAACTGGCCTAAAGAGAAATGGAGGAATATTTTGTGGACTGATGAGAGTAAAATTGTTCTTTTTGGGTCCAAGGGCCGTAGACAGTTTGTGAGATGACCCCCAAACTCTGAATTCAAGCCACAGTTCACAGTGAAGCATGGTGGTGCAAGCATCATGATATGGGCATGTTTCTCCTACTATGGTTTTGGGCCTATATATCGCATAACAGGTATCATGGATCAGTTTGGATATGTCAGAATACGAGGTCTATTAGAAAAGTATCCGACCTTATTATTTTTTTCAAAAACTATATGGATTTGAATCATGTGCGATTACATCAGACAAGCTTGAACCCTCGTGGGCATGCAAGAGTTTTTTTTACGCCTGTCTGTTGCGTCATTCGCCTGTGGGCAGGCTTTGAGTGAGCACTGGTCCACCCCTCCCGTCAGAATTCCTTTTTCTGAAAACTTGCTGAGAGACTGGCGCTTTGCTTGATCAAAATTTTTTCAGAAACTGTAAGGCACATCCAAGTGGACACCATTCGAGAAATTCAGCTGGTTTTCGGTGAAAATTTTAAGGGCTGATGAGAGATTATGGAGTGTTACTGTCGCTTTAAGGACAACCCACGGAGCCGGACGGCGCGCCGCACTCCGAGCCGCCGTCGTCAGCCTGTTTCGAGCTGAAAACTTCCAAATTTAAGCCTCTGTTGACCCAGGGGGTGATTCTTTAACTACGGGCACTATTGGCCTTGTAAATGTAATTTCCACCACACCATTGCCTTACAATATAAAGCGCCTTGGGGCAACTGTTTGTTGTGATTTGGCGTTATATACATGTGCTCTGATGTTACTGTTTATCTCCATAGAAACTACCCACGCAACCTTTCATACAAACTTTTTAAAGGGACATTATTGTTGTGGTGGAAATTATGGCAATAGTGTGGGACAACTACATTTCGTTTAAAAAAATCACAACAGTTGTATGACATTGAATACCCCAATTATGTTTTGATTATTTTACTGATATTTTATTCAGAGATATTTTAAAACATTAGAAAAAACGTTTGTTTACTATTCATTTTTATCATTGAAGATCATAAGTCTGGGTGTGGGACAAGCACAAAACAGCAATATTTGCATATAATGATGCTGAAAAAAGGTGAAAAAGTCATCATAGACTACTAGGACAAATTTCTTAAAACACTTTCATTGTAAAGATAACTATAAAAGTGTGAAATTTCCCCTTTTTTGTTTTTTTCATAAAATATGATCAAGGGACATAAAAGTGCCCATAGTCTAAGAATCACCCCAGGACGTCGTGAGAGAACAGAGAAGTTTCAGAAGAGGTCGGGATCAGCAGTTTATCCGGACATTCCACTGTTAAAGGAGATTTTGTAATGAAAGACGTGTGGACGGATTCACGCGTCGGCACCCAGCCGCTCATGGCCCGGCGCCACAGAGAAACACCTCTGTGTTGGAAGTCTTACGGGACAAGTTTGAACATGCCCAGTTGTTAAACAATTTCTCGGATACTCACTCGACTGAAAACCATCGAAAGCCTCCTGAATTTTATGAATGGTTATCAACACAGAGGTGTTTCTCTGTGGCGCCGGGTCACACACAGCCTTCAGTTTGTTTGACTGGCAGGAAAACTGCTCACAGGAGCAAAGTCACAGTCATTTATTGATTATCTGCTGCATTATCTGACAGCAATGTGAAGAGCACAATGAAGAACCCAACATAGTGGAGCGACTTAGCTACAATTTCCATAACAATTGTTCATTTTGTGATTAAAGCACCAAATTTGACCTACATATTGTAAATGAACTAATACTTATTTTCAGATGTGGAGGTATCCTGGAGCTGACCACTCATGACCTACAGGGGTCAATGAAGAATTACACAGGGGTCAAAATTTAAAAATGTTGCAGTCATACTGACAGGTATATCACATGATTTGCCTGATCATAATGATTCCAAAAAGGTATAGTATACAAATAATGAATGTTTATGAGTTCCATGGTACAACCCCAATTCCAATGAAGTTGGGGCGCTGTAAAAACAGAATACAATGATTTGCAAATCCTCTTCAGACTATATTCAATTGTGACACAACATTGCTGCAACATTCCCAGCTAACAATGGAATGTTGCCTGAACGTGCCTGAACGTTAGATTGAAGTGGCAGCAATGTTGCATCACAACGTTGTAGGAACGTTCATTCATAGACTCTCCAGAATGTTCCTGGGATGTTGCCAAGAACGTTGCCAACCAACCAGTATTATTAAGCCATGGATAAGTTCTCAGTATAAAATTGATCAGTTCTCATCCGCGCTGTGTGACCTCCTAATTTACCCCAATATACCTCTAGATGTGAATATGTTTGTCCGAGAATAATTTACCACCAATTTTGGATTTTTTTAAGTCATTTATTTTCTGACACTATAAGGGATAACACTTTTTTGTCTGGTCTACACATCTTTTGTGTATATTACTGTAACTGTTGTTGAAAATAAAATTTGTCCGGTCTGCATTTCTTATTACTATAACTGATGGTGAAAATCAATATTAGTCATTCACACCTTTGTGTTACTTGAACTCTGACTGAACACTTCACACCTCCTTTGATGGGGATAATCCACTGAGTTCTCTGACACTGTAAGGGATTATACTAAAATTAGGCAAACATGAATTAAATTTATAGGGAAAATTTTGAACATTTCTTAATTTTTTTTTTCACTCTCCCATATATTTTATTCAACCAGGTGAGCTTCAAGGCCCTGCTAACATAATTTTATTTCCTGCCTATTAAAGTGATGTTGAAAATAAAGATTACTGTAACTGATGGCAAAAAACTGCATTTCTTATTACTATATTGATAATCATTATTGTGTGGACTGCTCTGGTCTGCACTAGATGGTTCTGGTCAGCTCTGGACGGCAATTAGTACAACCCCTGGCAAAAATTATGGAATCACCGGCCTCGGAGGATGTTCATTCAGTTGTTTAATTTTGTAGAAAAAAAGCAGATCACAGACATGACACAAAACTAAAGTCATTTCAAATGGCAACTTTCTGGCTTTAAGAAACACTATAAGAAATCAGGAAAAAAATTGTGGCAGTCAGTAACGGTTACTTTTTTAGACCAAGCAGAGGGAAAAAATATGGAATCACTCAATTCTGAAGAAAAAATTATGGAATCATGAAAAACAAAAGAACACTCCAACACATCACTAGTATTTTGTTGCACCACCTCTGGCTTTTATAACAGCTTGCAGTCTCTGAGACATGGACTTAATGAGTGACCGGCAGGAGTAAACTTGTTTTAAATAGCAGCAAGGTAATGACTGTGTGCACATTAAAAAAGCGAACACATGCAGCTGCAACACAATGCTGCAATACGCAGCTCTACGAATACGCCAATGTGAAAGGGGCTTGACTCTTTAAAATAAAAGCCTTGTCGCTGCATGTCGGTGCGCTCATCAAACGCCCTGATCGATCAGGTCTGAACATCGGTCCCTGAACATCGACAATAAACAAACAAAAAGTGGAAAAAATACAGCCACTTTCTCTTTTTTAGCTGGATTCTGTATCCACATCAGGTCAAATTATTGTCATGACGGCCCTGTTCCAGGCTTTGATCCCTTTTTTGCCTCTTTCTTTGCGGCATCTACTGTTCCTGCTTTGATTTATTGTTTATTTTCATCATGTGTTTCTTCTATGTTCTAATTTGCTTTGTCACTTTGTTTCCTTGCTACTTTTATATTTTAACCATTGTCCAGTTCCGTTCTTGTTTTGTTCAGCCAGTTTGTGTTTTCATTGTTTACCACTTGTTTATTTTGTTCTTCTCATTGGTTATATTATCTGTTGTGCTTTAGTGTCAGGTTTTGTTATCTCAGTCTCTGTTTTATTTTTAATTTGTTTAGCCACTTTGGTTTCTTAGTCTGTTCCAGTTTAGTTTTGTCTTAGTGTTTTATTGTCTATTATTCTCAGAGCAGTTTTTATGAAGTTTATCTTATGTGTTTGTAATCCTCTGTTTTGCTTTTCAGTTTTGTTCTTAGATTGCACTCACATCCAGTTATTAATGTTCACTCCACGCCCTGCACCTGCCTTTATGTTTTTCCCTCACTTTGATTCTGTCTGCTTTGTTTCACCTCGCTCACACTCCCTACACCAGCCCAAGTATCTTTGCTCCTCACATCACTGTCTTGCACAGTGTTTGATCTTTGTCTACTAGCCACGCCCCCTTTCTGGAATCTTCCCTCCACACCTGCACCTTGTTACCTAATTAGTCTGCACATGCACATTGTTCACAGCGCCCTTACAGTTTCACAGCACACCGTCAGATTGTTGTCTTCGTACACTTTCCAGCGCCCATTCACAGTCCTGATTTTTGTCTTGCCGTGTTCTGAACCTTGCTTTGTATTCTTCAACCATGCCTCTCGCCTCATCCCAGATGTCGGTGTTTGCTTGTGCCTCTGAACCCTGCTCGTGTATGACTGCGTCTCAGCCTGACCCTGTTTGTACCTCTGCTGCGCTGACTGATTACTTGTGTACCAAACCCAAGCCTGAATTAAAGACCATGAAGCCCTACCATTAATTAATGCTTCGATCTTAAATATGATCAATCTATCTTTATTAGTTGGTTATGTACCACAGGCTTTTAAGGTAGCAGTAATTAAACCATTACTTAAAAAGCCATCACTTGACCCAGCTATCTTAGCTAATTATAGGCCAATCTCCAACCTTCCTTTTCTCTCAAAAATTCTTGAAAGGGTAGTTGTAAAACAGCTAACTGATCATCCGCGCTGCGGTGGTTTGAATCATATTTATCTAATAGATTACAATTTGTTCATGCAAATGTGGAATCTTCTTCACAGACTTTGGTTAATTGTTGAGTTCCACAAGGTTCTGTGCTAGGACCAATTTTATTCACTTTATACATGTTTCCCTTAGGCAGTATTATTAGACGGGATTGCTTAAATTTTCATTGTTACGCAGATGATACCCAGCTTTATCTATCCATGAAGCCAGAGGACACACCAATTAGCTAAACTGCAGGACTGTCTTACAGACATAAAGACATGGATGACCTCTAATTTTCTGCTTTTAAACTCAGATCAAACTGAAGTTATTGTACTTGGCCCCACAAATCTTAGAAACATGGTGTCTAACCAGATCCTTACTCTGGATGGCATTACCCTGACCTCTAGTAATACTGTGAGAAATCTTGGAGTCATTTTTGATCAGGATATGTCATTCAAAGCGCATATTAAACAAATATGTAGGACTGCTTTTTTGCATTTGCGCAATATCTCTAAAATTAGAAAGGTCTTGTCTCAGAGTGATGCTGAAAAACTAATTCATGCATTTATTTCCTCTAGGCTGGACTATTGTACTTCATTATTATCAGGTTGTCCTAAAAGTTCCCTGAAAAGCCTTCAGTTAATTCAAAATGCTGCAGCTAGAGTACTGACAGGGACTAGAAGGAGAGAGCATATCTCACCCATATTGGCCTCTCTTCATTGGCTTCCTGTTAATTCTAGAATAGAATTTAAAATTCTTCTTCTTGCTTATAAGGTTTTGAATAATCAGGTCCCATCTTATCTTAGGGACCTCATAGTACCATATCACCCCAATAGAGCGCTTCGCTCTCAGACTGCAGGCTTACTTGTAGTTCCTAGGGTTTGTAAGAGTAGAATGGGAGGCAGAGCCTTCAGCTTTCAGGCTCCTCTCCTGTGGAACCAGCTCCCAATTCAGATCAGGGAGACAGACACCCTCTCTACTTTTAAGATTAGGCTTAAAACTTTCCTTTTTGCTAAAGCTTATAGTTAGGGCTGGATCAGGTGACCCTGAACCATCCCTTAGTTATGCTGCTATAGACTTAGACTGCTGGGGGGTTCCCATGATGCACTGAGTGTTTCTTTCTCTTTTTGCTCTGTATGCACCACTCTGCATTTAATCATTAGTGATTGATCTCTGCTCTCTTCCACAGCATGTCTTTTTCCTGGTTCTCTCCCTCAGCCCCAACCAGTTCCAGCAGAAGACTGCCCCTCCCTGAGCCTGGTTCTGCTGGAGGTTTCTTCCTGTTAAAAGGGAGTTTTTCCTTCCCACTGTTGCCAAGTGCTTGCTCACAGGGGGTCGTTTTGACCGTTGGGGTTTTCCCCGTAATTATTGTATGGCCTTGCCTTACAATATAAAGCGCCTTGGGGCAACTGTTTGTTGTGATTTGGCGCTATATAAATAAAAATGATTTGATTTGATTTGATTACATGTGCTATGTTTAATACTGCACTGCATGATGTAGTTGTTAAGTTTGTGCGGTGTTAGTTTGGTTATGGTGTTTATTTGGCTGTGGGGCGGCGCCCATACACACTTCAACCAGAATAAGGGGCCCTCAGTAAAGATGTGTACATTCCTTTGTTAGTAGGGTAGTATATTTTTTTGTCCAGAAGAGGGCGGTATTCTACCACTTATGAGTGGCCTGAATTTGAGTGTTTTTCATGCTGGTTTGACATGTAGATTTAGATTGTATTATAATTATTCATTCAATTGTAATTATTTTTTCCTTTTATTGTTTTACAGAAACCACACACACAAACACTTGTTATTTGCATGTCCTAATAAAGTCCTGGAACCCAAAGGCTGTGGATAAGACTTCATCTCAAGTCTCCTGTAGCTACCTTCTGACAGAGGATAGGAATATCCAGCTGTAACTAGCCAGTCAATACACACGCACAACCTTCACAACAGAGTCTGTGTATCACAAGGGGCAAAGCCGACTGTATTTTTTTAAGGAGGCAGATGGTCATTTAATATCTGCCCACCCTTACTTCAGACTGTTTATCACACAGTAGTGGCCAGTGGGTATGCTTATTAAAAAAGCAGGCTCTGTAGTTGTCTCAGAACTTTCACCAGTCCAACAGGTCACAGAGGAGAGGATGCTCTCAAAGCTCAAGGCCAACATGTCTCACCCCCTCAATGCCCTGGAGGTGATTACCTGTAGCACCTTTAGTCACAGGCTGATGACACCAAGGTGCAAGTTGGAGCGTTTTAGAAAGACTTTCCTCTCGGCTGCTAATGCGCACTGACTATTAAAATGTCTGTGGTTTTGCACATTCATTTTATTTTATATGTTTAATGATAGATATATGAACTTTATGAACTTTCAGCATAATTTCCTGTGAAGGATCAATAAAGCATCTATTTACTCTGGAGCACGTTTATTATTACTTTCCTTTTGTCTAAATCTTTTACCACACTCAGAACAGACCAATGCTTTTTGACTGTCTGTCAGAGTTGTTCAGAGTTAGACCTGAAAAGTTTACACATACACAGGAATGATCACGCTGGAGACACTGAATTTCTTTATCCTGTACAAGAGAGGACAAACGAGAAGCTCCCTCAGAAAGAACTGTCGTCCGTCCTAAAGGTCCCGCCCATTTGCCTCTCCTTTTATTGAATATCGTTACATACAGCATATAGGGATGACAATATCTCAAAACAATGGAAAGACACAAAGTCTGGTCTTACATTGATATGAGCCCTGTCTCCTAAGCTTTCCATAACAATGTCAGGTTACAACGCTCTTCTTCAAGGCTGAACCATTAATCAAAAGTACACATCTGCGATTAGCCAGTCATGACCCCAGCCAACCAGTCTGACATTCTAGATAAACAATCTGCACACTGAATGGTCAAAGATCATCTGCTCACTGTTTGACAGTCTTAATGCACTTGAACCATTCAGCGTACATGATTGCTTTTGACACTAAGTAATTATTTCAAGGAATAATGGTACATGAACTTTCACACAAGCATATACGTATATATGAAAAATAGAGAACAGAAATCAAAGACATGATTACAGAGAGTACATCAAAGTGAAGACATTAATATTTGATAATACATATATTGACAATATAGAGAAGTTGGGTGTTATATGCATGTACAATTTCACCAAATTAGAAAAAAAACAATAAACTCAGGTTTTATTTATTTATTTTTTTCTTCCACAATGCATTTCCCTGAGCTCACTTTTAATTGTTCCATTTGTTCTTGCCACTAAACCTGCACTTTGAGGATGATTACCACAATTTGTATTTGCATTTATTTCCAAATGTTCTGTCAACTGTTTGGATGATTTTATTTGCAAAATGAGTGCCATTATTACTGTACATTGTTTCGGGTAGCCCATGTCTTGGAATTATGTCTCTACAAAGTATCTTCGCCACTGTTAGAGCATCTGCATGTCTAACAGGGAACACCTCTACCTATTTGCTATATGCATCAATCAATACTAAGCAATATTTTTCCCTTCACATTGGTTCATTCAATAAAATCCATTTGAAACGGGTACTGAGGTGTTGGAAATTTCCCTCGTTTTGGTCTCTCATTACCCTGTGAATTGTGCTTCGCACAGATTAAACATGCTCCGCAGTAATGCTTTGCATATGTCTGAAATCCAAATGTCACAAAATGATTTTTAACCAGTCTAATCATTTCAAAATTGATTGATTAGATGAATGATAAGCATTGATTAACATTGATTAATACATGCAGGCCGATCTTAATATGACAATTCAATTCCCAACAATGATCCACTACTCCAGTTAAGTCAATACACTGCCTTACCATGTAGGCATATGTGCGGAGTTCCTCCGCTCCTCTTTCCATGACAAAAACTCCTGTAACAGTGGAATGTGCCGTTCATTTCTAAACTGGACGCTGTCTTGATCCGGTATGTTGTCTGACTAGCACAGGAATTGCGGAAGACGTAGACATCAACACTTTTTCGGCACATTGAGACAGACGGAGCCGCATAGCGCAAAGCACCATGATGAAGCCTCACAGGACATGTTGGGGCATGTCCAGCTCATGCACAATTTCTCAGATATTGACACGACTGAAAAGCAACCAGAAGCCATCTGAAAGCCACCTGAAAGCCGTCCTGTGAGACCAACACGGAGGTGGTTTTGTCCCGCCCCATGAACGGCATGGTGGCGCAATCCTCCGCTTCTCTTTCCATAAAAAAAAACTCCCGTAACAGTGGAATGTGCCGAAAAAGTGCTGATGTCCACACCTTCTGCCTTTTTTGTGAAAGTTAGACGACGTCCCAGATCAACAAAGCCTTCACGTTGGAAATTATCTGGTTGTTTGAGCGGGGTTTGAGCTTGTTGATCGGCGCTTGGAGCGCGCCGCGCTCTCAGACGCTGTGTAATCTGTGTAATCCCCATAAAATCGTCGCTGAAAGCCATCTAAATTTTCCGAATGGTGTCCACCTGGAGGTCTCTCACAGTTTCTGGAAAAATTTGATGCAGCAAAGCTCCAAATCGTTCAGACATTTATTCGCAATAAAAATCCGATGAGAAGGGTGGACCACTGCTCACACAAAGCCTGCTCACAGGCGAATGACGCAACCGACAGGCGTGAAAAAACTCACGCATGCGCACGAAGGTTCAAGCTTGGCTGATGCAATCACACGTGATTCAAATCCATATGGTTTTTGCAAAAAATAAAAAGGTCCGATACTTTTTGGACAGACATCGTAATGTGGTGTTCTGCAGGATTTTACAGTTATTCAGTGAATGAAGTAACTTAATTACCTACTTTCAACTGCTAATTTAAGTCAGCATTGTGCAGTTTTTAATGTCTGAATGGTAGTTAAAAAATCTGCACTTTATGCTGTATTGTAAAAAATATAATGTAAGTTTAATTTAAAATATTATTAATGAAGTGTTGACCAGTGGTGGGCACAGCTAACCAAAAAGTTATTATCAGGTTGTCCTAAAAGTTCCCTGAAAAGCCTTCAGTTAATTCAAAATGCTGCAGCTAGAGTACTGACAGGGACTAGAAGGAGAGAGCATATCTCACCCATATTGGCCTCTCTTCATTGGCTTCCTGTTAATTCTAGAATAGAATTTAAAATTCTTCTTCTTGCTTATAAGGTTTTGAATAATCAGGTCCCATCTTATCTTAGGGACCTCATAGTACCATATCACCCCAATAGAGCGCTTCGCTCTCAGACTGCAGGCTTACTTGTAGTTCCTAGGGTTTGTAAGAGTAGAATGGGAGGCAGAGCCTTCAGCTTTCAGGCTCCTCTCCTGTGGAACCAGCTCCCAATTCGGATCAGGGAGACAGACACCCTCTCTACTTTTAAGATTAGGCTTAAAACTTTCCTTTTTGCTAAAGCTTATAGTTAGGGCTGGATCGGGTGACCCTGAACCATCCCTTAGTTATGCTGCTATAGACTTAGACTGCTGGGGGGTTCCCATGATGCACTGAGTGTTTCTTTCTCTTTTTGCTCTGTATGCACCACTCTGCATTTAATCATTAGTGATCGATCTCTGCTCTCTTCCACAGCATGTCTTTTTCCTGGTTCTCTCACTCAGCCCCAACCAGTCCCAGCAGAAGACTGCCCCTCCCTGAGCCTGGTTCTGCTGGAGGTTTCTTCCTGTTAAAAGGGAGTTTTTCCTTCCCACTGTCGCCAAGTGCTTGCTCACAGGGGGTCATTTTGACCATTGGGGTTTTTACGTAATTATTGTATGGCTTTGCCTTACAATATAAAGCACCTTGGGGCAACTGTTTGTTGTGATTTGGCGCTATATAAATAAAATTGATTGAATTGATTGATAGATCAGAGTCCATGGCCCGTCGAAGGCCCCAGCCAGGCCAACAGCCAGCAGCTCGATGGAGGCCCCAGCCGGGACTGCAGCTAGAGGGAGGCCGCCATCAGCCCGCAGCTCGCCAGAGGCCCAGCCGGGACCTTTATGTACAACATACATCTTGACTCTTGCTTGCCTCTACTGGTGGTTGGCTCTCACTGCGGTATTGTATCACTTCCTGTTCCGGAGC
The DNA here is from genome assembly GCF_902500255.1 of Thalassophryne amazonica. Taxonomy (NCBI): domain Eukaryota; kingdom Metazoa; phylum Chordata; class Actinopteri; order Batrachoidiformes; family Batrachoididae; genus Thalassophryne; species Thalassophryne amazonica. Next base: position 110,998,377 of record NC_047111.1, on the reverse strand, counting down.
ACAGCGGAGTTTTTCTGTATCTGTTAGCTGTTTAATCTGCGCAGTTAGATTGATCTAGTTATCTAGATTACGATTTGTTTCCCAGTGTAATCTTTACGTGCCTTAACTAAAGCACTCCTTCTGCTGAATCACCTCTAAATTATTTACACATTATTCACTTTGCGTGTTTTTAGGAATCCGCTAGCTTAGCGTAGCTACTAGCTCTTAGCCGATTTAGCATGGCGGCTTCTCCTGTCTCTCCCGCACTTTTCTGCTCTGGGTGTGAAATGTTTAGTTATTCCTCGGCCTCCTTTAGCAGTAATGGTACTTGTAATAAGTGTAGCTTATTCGTAGCTTTGGAGGCCAGGCTGGGCGAATTGGAGACTCGGCTCCGCACCGTGGAAAATTCTACAGCTAGCCAGGCCCCTGTAGTCGGTGCGGACCAAGGTAGCTTAGCCGCCGTTAGTTCCCCCCTGGCAGATCCCGAGCAGCCGGGAAAGCAGGCCGACTGGGTGACTGTGAGGAGGAAGCGTAGCCCTAAACAGAAGCCCTGTGTACACCGCCAACCCGTTCACATTTCTAACCGTTTTTCCCCACTCGACGACACACCCGCCGAGGATCAAACTCTGGTTATTGGCGACTCTGTTTTGAGAAATGTGAAGTTAGCGACACCAGCAACCATAGTCAATTGTCTTCCGGGGGCCAGAGCAGGCGACATTGAAGGAAATTTGAAACTGCTGGCTAAGGCTAAGCGTAAATTTGGTAAGATTGTAATTCACGTCGGCAGTAATGACACCCGGTTACGCCAATCGGAGGTCACTAAAATTAACATTAAATCGGTGTGTAACTTTGCCAAAACAATGTCGGACTCTGTAGTTTTCTCTGGGCCCCTCCCCAATCGGACCGGGAGTGACATGTTTAGCCGCATGTTCTCCTTGAATTGCTGGCTGTCTGAGTGGTGTCCAAAAAATGAGGTGGACTTCATAGATAATTGGCAAAGCTTCTGGGGAAAACCTGGTCTTGTTAGGAGAGACGGCATCCATCCCACTTTGGATGGAGCAGCTCTCATTTCTAGAAATCTGGCTAATTTTCTTAAATCCTCCAAACCGTGACTATCCAGGGTTGGGACCAGGAAGCAGAGTTGTAGTCTTACACACCTCTCTGCAGCTTCTCTCCCCCTGCCATCCCCTCATTACCCCATCCCCGTAGAGACGGTGCCTGCTCCCAGACTACCAATAACCAGCAAAAATCTATTTAAGCATAAAAATTCAAAAAGAAAAAATAATATAGCACCTTCAACTGCACCACAGACTAAAACAGTTAAATGTGGTCTATTAAACATTAGGTCTCTCTCTTCTAAGTCCCTGTTGGTAAATGATATAATAATTGATCAACATATTGATTTATTCTGCCTAACAGAAACCTGGTTACAGCAGGATGAATATGTTAGTTTAAATGAGTCAACACCCCCGAGTCACACTAACTGTCAGAACGCTCGTAGCACGGGCCGGGGCGGAGGATTAGCAGCAATCTTCCATTTCAGCTTATTAATTAATCAAAAACCCAGACAGAGCTTTAATTCATTTGAAAGCTTGTCTCTTAGTCTTGTCCATCCAAATTGGAAGTCCCAAAAACCAGTTTTATTTGTTATTATCTATCGTCCACCTGGTCGTTACTGTGAGTTTCTCTGTGAATTTTCAGACCTTTTGTCTGACTTAGTGCTTAGCTCAGATAAGATAATTATAGTGGGCGATTTTAACATCCACACAGATGCTGAGAATGACAGCCTCAACACTGCATTTAATCTATTATTAGACTCTATTGGCTTTGCTCAAAAAGTAAATGAGTCCACCCACCACTTTAATCATATCTTAGATCTTGTTCTGACTTATGGTATGGAAATAGAAGACTTAACAGTATTCCCTGAAAACTCCCTTCTGTCTGATCATTTCTTAATAACATTTACATTTACTCTGATGGACTACCCAGCAGTAGGGAATAAGTTTCATTACACTAGAAGTCTTTCAGAAAGCGCTGTAACTAGGTTTAAGGATATGATTCCTTCTTTATGTTCTCTAATGCCATATAACAACACAGTGCAGAGTAGCTACCTAAACTCTGTAAGGGAGATAGAGTATCTCGTCAATAGTTTTACATCCTCATTGAAGACAACTTTGGATGCTGTAGCTCCTCTGAAAAAGAGAGCTTTAAATCAGAAGTGTCTGACTCCGTGGTATAACTCACAAACTCGTAGCTTAAAGCAGATAACCCGTAAGTTGGAGAGGAAATGGCGTCTCACTAATTTAGAAGATCTTCACTTAGCCTGGAAAAAGAGTCTGTTGCTCTATAAAAAAGCCCTCCGTAAAGCTAGGACATCTTTCTACTCATCACTAATTGAAGAAAATAAGAACAACCCCAGGTTTCTTTTCAGCACTGTAGCCAGGCTGACAAAGAGTCAGAGCTCTATTGAGCTGAGTATTCCATTAACTTTAACTAGTAATGACTTCATGACTTTCTTTGCTAACAAAATTTTAACTATTAGAGAAAAAATTACTCATAACCATCCCAAAGACGTATCGTTATCTTTGGCTGCTTTCAGTGATGCCGGTATTTGGTTAGACTCTTTCTCTCCGATTGTTCTGTCTGAGTTATTTTCATTAGTTACTTCATCCAAACCATCAACATGTTTATTAGACCCCATTCCTACCAGGCTGCTCAAGGAAGCCCTACCATTATTTAATGCTTCGATCTTAAATATGATCAATCTATCTTTGTTAGTTGGCTATGTACCACAGGCTTTTAAGGTGGCAGTAATTAAACCATTACTTAAAAAGCCATCACTTGACCCAGCTATCTTAGCTAATTATAGGCCAATCTCCAACCTTCCTTTTCTCTCAAAAATTCTTGAAAGGGTAGTTGTAAAACAGCTAACTGATCATCTGCAGAGGAATGGTCTATTTGAAGAGTTTCAGTCAGGTTTTAGAATTCATCATAGTACAGAAACAGCATTAGTGAAGGTTACAAATGATCTTCTTATGGCCTCGGACAGTGGACTCATCTCTGTGCTTGTTCTGTTAGACCTCAGTGCTGCTTTTGATACTGTTGACCATAAAATTTTATTACAGAGATTAGAGCATGCCATAGGTATTAAAGGCACTGCGCTGCGGTGGTTTGAATCATATTTGTCTAATAGATTACAATTTGTTCATGTAAATGGGGAATCTTCTTCACAGACTAAAGTTAATTATGGAGTTCCACAAGGTTCTGTGCTAGGACCAATTTTATTCACTTTATATATGCTTCCCTTAGGCAGTATTATTAGACGGTATTGCTTAAATTTTCATTGTTACGCAGATGATACCCAGCTTTATCTATCCATGAAGCCAGAGGACACACACCAATTAGCTAAACTGCAGGATTGTCTTACAGACATAAAGACATGGATGACCTCTAATTTCCTGCTTTTAAACTCAGATAAAACTGAAGTTATTGTACTTGGCCCCACAAATCTTAGAAACATGGTGTCTAACCAGATCCTTACTCTGGATGGCATTACCCTGACCTCTAGTAATACTGTGAGAAATCTTGGAGTCATTTTTGTTCAGGATATGTCATTCAAAGCGCATATTAAACAAATATGTAGGACTGCTTTTTTGCATTTATGCAATATCTCTAAAATCAGAAAGGTCTTGTCTCAGAGTGATGCTGAAAAACTAATTCATGCATTTATTTCCTCTAGGCTGGACTATTGTAATTCATTATTATCAGGTTGTCCTAAAAGTTCCCTAAAAGGCCTTCAGTTAATTCAAAATGCTGCAGCTAGAGTGCTGACGGGGACTAGAAGGAGAGAGCATATCTCACCCATATTGGCCTCTCTTCATTGGCTTCCTGTTAATTCTAGAATAGAATTTAAAATTCTTCTTCTTACTTATAAGGTTTTGAATAATCAGGTCCCATCTTATCTTAGGGACCTCGTAGTACCATATCACCCCAATACAGCGCTTCGCTCTCAGACTGCAGGCTTACTTGTAGTTCCTAGGGTTTGTAAGAGTAGAATGGGAGGCAGAGCCTTCAGCTTTCAGGCTCCTCTCCTGTGGAACCAGCTCCCAATTCAGATCAGGGAGACAGACACCCTCTCTACTTTTAAGATTAGGCTTAAAACTTTCCTTTTTGCTAAAGCTTATAGTTAGGGCTGGATCAGGTGACCCTGAACCATCCCTTAGTTATGCTGCTATAGACGTAGACTGCTGGGGGGTTCCCATGATGCACTGTTTCTTTCTCTTTTTGCTCTGTATGCACCACTCTGCATTTAATCATTAGTGATCGATCTCTGCTCCCCTCCACAGCATGTCTTTTTCCTGGTTCTCTCCCTCAGCCCCAACCAGTCCCAGCAGAAGACTGCCCCTCCCTGAGCCTGGTTCTGCTGGAGGTTTCTTCCTGTTAAAAGGGAGTTTTTCCTTCCCACTGTAGCCAAGTGCTTGCTCACAGGGGGTCGTTTTGACCGTTGGGGTTTTACATCATTATTGTATGGCCTTGCCTTACAATATAAAGCACCTTGGGGCAACTGTTTGTTGTGATTTGGTGCTATATAAAAAAAAATTGATTGATTGATTGAACATAGTCAATATGGTTTTAGAGCAAAAAGGTCCACTACACTGGCATTGCTCAATTCCATAGAGATCAATAAACATGTGGACCAAAGGGTAATAGTAGCAGGTTTATTTATTGACCTAAGAAAGGCTTTTGACACAATTGATCACAATATATTATTTCAAAAGTTGGAACTGTATGGGATCAGAGGGGTGGCTCTGAGTTGGATTAAAAGCTACTTACAAAACCGAAAGCAGTTTGTTAAACTCGGGGAATACTGTTCTTCATGTCTGGACATCATTTGTGGGCTACCACAGGGTTCTGTTTTGGGCCCAAAATTATTTATTTTATACATTAATGATTTGTGTAAAGTTTCAGATCTAGTTAAAGCAGTTCTCTTTGCAGTTGACAACAAACCTGTTTTGCTCAGGGGAAAATCTGCAACAATGATCTGATTTAGGAACTGAAATGATAAAGTTAAAGAGATGGTTTGATATGAACAAATTATCATTAAATTTGTCTAAAACTAAATTAATGTTTTTGGAAATTATAAAAAAGACATACAAACTCAGTTAAATATACATGGGGTAAACATAGAACGTGTCAAAGAGAATAAGTTTTTATGTGTCATTATTGATGAAAAAATGAATTGGAAAGCTCATATTCAGCATATTCAAATGAAGGTATCAGAGTATTGCAGTATTAAATAAAGCAAAGCATGTTCTTGATTGCAGAGCACTACACACTTTGTATTATTCATTGGTTGCACCCTACCTGAATTACTGTGCTGAGGTTTGGGGCAGCACTTATAAAACTACATTGCAACCATTATTCATTCTTCAAAAAAGAGCATTAAGGACAATTCATAATGCAGGTTATCGAGACCACATCAACCCATTGTTCATTAAATCTCAAATATTAAAACTTAACGATATTATTTTGTTCAAGACTGTTCAATTAATATACAAAGTTAAAAATAAACAAGTGCCATTTAGAATTCAAGAATATTTGACAGAGAGAGGAAAAATATAATTTATGGGGCTTGTATCATTTTAAAATTGCTGGCGCTCGGACGACCAGGAAAGGTTTCTGTGTCTCCATGCGTGGCCCAAGACTATGGAATAACCTGACGGATGAACTCAAACAATGTCCAAATATCAATCAGTTTAAAAATCAATATAAAAAAATGATGTTTTCAAGATATGTATCTGCTGAAGTAGGATGAGTTTTGTGTGTAGCCAATTGTAACTGTAAATTTGTTCGGTAACACTTGGATTCTGTCCTTTAAGTTGAAATGATTGAAGTGGTTGAAAATGAGAGTTGGGAATAGTTGTTTTTTTTCTTTTTTTTTTGCACTCCTTTCTGATGACGAGATGATGTTACTTTTGGTTAAAGGGGTAGGCATTAAGCTTTGCTTCAGCCTACACCCTTTCAGGTACACAGATACATTGTCAATCCATTTTCTTTTTCAATGTCAATCCGTCTTCTTTCGTTGTAAGTTTTGTTTGTTGTGGTTTTGTGTGTGTGCTGAATAAATTCATTCATTCAAAAAATGAACGCACGAAAAATAAATTATTGTTGTTGTCGTACATGTTGGTTTAGCTGGGTTGTTAGTGTTATACTTTTGTTCTATTTTTCTAGTTCAAGTAGAGTAATACATTTGGTGAAGAGTTATGTTGTGACCATGACTGAAAAGTACGTTTTGTTTGATGTCTTCTGCCACCGTCTGTGTTGTCTGTGAAAAGTAATTGCCTATGTTTACATGCCATTAATATTTGGGATAAGGTCAATATTCCGGTTTCTGAATCATTAGGAATAACCTGTTTACATGCTTAAGCAGACAGAGTTACTCCTGTATACATGGTCATTGGTATAATTTGGAATATCCCCATCTAAACAGACACACGTCTTCCACCGGTGCTTGATTTGGTTTGGCGTTCATGCAAATCCTGCTTCGCGTCACTTTTCGGCCACCTTCTTGTAAATTTGCTATTGCGGTACTTTCTACCATCAATAAAAGACACCATATTCATGTCTTTCACAATACTAATGAAGTGCTCGGTTTCCTCCTCGCTCCAAAAGTGTGGTGCTGTGCTGCCACGTCTGGATTTCCCCATGCTTGTTTACCTCTGCTTCTGTGGTGTCCGGTGGGTTGCGCGCGTGGCATACAAGTAATTGCCGTACTCAAGAGACCAAGATTCCTTGCAGATATGCACAGAACACAAAATAATGTTCCTTTCTATGGGGATATTCCAATGTGCGTTTATATGACCTGATATTCGGGTTAGAAAAGGAGTAACCCAAGGGTCACATTCGGGTTTTTAAAAACCGGAATATGAGCATATTTGGGTTTTTGCGGGTGTTTACATGGCCGTGCACAACCGGGTTATTGCTAATATTCCAGTTATGAAAGGGTTATTAAAGGGTTATTGGCTGCATGTAAACGTAGTCAGTGACACTTCTTAGCGGAAGCCTGCAGCCGGCCCGCCCCCTTCTGCTGGGGCAGGGCTGAGCTCCTCACAGTGGCCTGACTGTTGGAGACACACAACAGACAGGAACTAACATGATCGTCGATGGTGGCTTCAGAGCGCGGCGCACCACCAGTCGCTCTGGGCCGTCCTTAAAGTGACAGTAACACTCCGTAATCTCTTTGAAGCCCATAAAATTTTCACCAAAAACCATCTGGATTTCTCGAATAGTGTCCACTTTGATGTCCCTCACAGTTTCTGAAAAAATTTTGATCAAGCAAAGTGGCAGTCTCTGAGCCATTCCTAAACAATGAAAAAAACGACGAGAGGGGTGGACCAGTCCTCACTCAAAGCCTGCTCACAGGCGAATGACGCAACCGACAGGCTTGAAAAAACTCATGCATGCGCACGAAAGTTCAAGCTTGGCTGACGCAATCACACATGATTCATATGGTTTTTGAAAAAAATAATAAGGTCGGATACTTTTCTAATAGACCTTGTATTGTCTAAAAAAAGACAAAAAGCACTGTGATAACTGACAAAACAGCGTTTGATACTGTGTATTTCTGCTGATACATGACTGAAAGTGGCATGTTTGTCATATTGTTGGCTTGTCCTGGTCCTGCGATGTGCCGCTCACAGCTCACATGAACTGACACGCGTCTTGTCAGATGTCAGACGTGACATTCAGATTGCCTGCTGCATGTCCAAACACACTGATGGCCTGTCTCTTCTTCCATCTCAAAAGCCATATATGTATTTATGTATTTCCACACAAGCACACACACTCATGTGTCCATCAAAACATGGGACGTGTGCTCCAGCTGTGATGTCCAGGACCGGAGATGTGTCAACAGCTGTGGGCAGCCAGCCACACCCCCTGTCCTGTCAGCGCACAGACCAAGATGTCACTCTGTGATCAGATGAGAGATGCCTCGCCTGCGGGGGGCAAACCACATGCACACGTGTTGTGGGGGGAGCCGACACTCTGGCATGTCGCATATGTACTCGGCAACTTCACAGCCGTGGGGCACTTACACAAATTTCACATCCACCTCGACAGTGATTGTCTGCAGACTGTTTTTGTGATGAAAGTATGAATGGCCACACATTTTCTAAGTGCCATGCAAGTGGCGTTAGATGTCTGTGCGTGTCATCTGGAATTTGGCCGACACCTGCCCCGAGAGGGTTTGATGGGCTTGCATAGTGCACACTCTGTCTTTCAGCCACTGGTGTGCGCAAATAGTTGTAGCAACCGGTGTATGAGGCGTTAGAGGCAGGTACGATTCAACACGTTTTGCACATGATTCCTGCTTCATGCGCAAATCAACCAAATTTGCACTATGTGTGAAGGGGCCCTTACTTCAGGTACTGGTTTTTCAAACTGGAAAAAGCCCATGTACAAAGATGGAGGATTCCAGATGCATGACAAGGCAGCGCACCATCTTAATGCCATGGTGGCACTGACAGAGTATAAGAGATGCAATGAAAACAATACAAAAAAGGTGGAAGAAAATAGAAAGTATATCAAAACAATTTGCTGATGTCCTGCTGTGTACAGCCACCCAGAACACTGTGAGAATGTAATTTAATCATTAAAATAAATAACAAATACTGCAATATGTGATGTGATCATTGACAATGCTGAAAAGGCTCCTGTTGGTGAGCTGACAAACTGCACATACGAGCCAGATGTTGATAAGAATAAATAAAAAGGTTAGATCGCCTTTCTTACAAGATAAGAGTTAATGTAGCCAACAAAGGCAAAACAAAACAAAAATACAAGTACACTGTGCAACTGTACAATCTAAGAAAAGTGATTGTTTCCACTTTGGGTGTCTCCCCCCCCCCCCCCGGTTGTTACCCCCTGTGTCCCTCACCTGAAAATACCCTGGATCCGCCCCTGCCCATAACCTGTTGATGTACATAAAAGCACTGTAATACGTGTCTCAGCATAATGGAGGAACAAACACACACAGCCTTCAGTTTGTTTGACAGGAAAACTGCTCACAGGAGCAAAGTCACAATCATTGATTGATTATTTGCTGCACTCTGACGATGACAGAAGTGTGACGAGCACATTGAAGAACCCAACAGTTCAACATCTTTGAATTACTGGATTTTCTTTTTGTTTTTTCGTCTCTGTGAATCGCTTGTCTGTGATCCAGTCCAGCAGGGGGCAGTAATGCAACTATAAACTCGTCAACGCCTTTATAATGCAGCGAACAAGAACTGTTCTGTCAGCGCCAAAAGCTAATAGTTAGCTGGAAATTCTTCTCTGAACAGATCAAACTTCACTCTGTGATTCTCGAATATGGTTTTTTTTAAGAGCTCCAGAAGAACGAAGATCGACAGTAAACCGGAAGAAGAAGAAAAGGCGAAGTTAGCGCGAAAAGGTGGAACAGCTGAGAAGGTTGTTGAAACAGCGGCTAACTGCTGCTAATGCCGAGATATTTGAGTTTGTAGAAACAAACAGATCGCAGAGCAGCAAGAAGAAACGAGTGGATTTAAAGAAGAGAAGAAACTAGTCAACGTGCTGGATGCTGTTTTCAAGCCTGAAGTTCACTGATCCAGAGCAGGTTTGTCCACTAAACTTTATTTCAGACCAACTCCACCACATCCAAATGATAGCTGTTAGTTTGTGTTGGAGTTCTTATTATAGACTGAACACCAAATATCAGCAAAAATAAATAAGACAAACTGTGATGATAAATGAAGGACAGCTTGGTGATGGACTGATGAAGCTGATCATTTGATACTGTACTATCGATTACAGTTTTTCCTTAGGCAGTTGATATTTTGCCGTCGATATTTCGTCGTACGCAGCATCGGCAAAATGGCAGGTTGTGCTGTTTTGACGGCCGTCTAAATTTATTCACGATGGAACGGCCGCAGTCAGGCAGAATTTAAAGGCGATCAGAGTTTAAGATCTCCTTATTTCACATTCATGATAGTAGCTCGATATCGGTGATTTTCATTATTAAAAACTGGCATATTTTACCATTCACTATTTTCAGGGGTGTACTGATCGAAGGTTTTGCAGACATGACACTCTGACAGAGGAAAAAAAAAAAACAGGACAAACACACGTGCCGACGTGGACTTCTGTATTTTCATTTTTATTCTGTCTTGAATTTGCAGGATTTGGAAATCACAAATCTAATAGATTATTTCTGTTTACCATGGCATTTTGAATGTTTTATCATGTTAGCTACTAGAGGTGCACCGATTGATCGCGCCTTGATCGGTTTGATCGATGATCGGCAAAATGCGCCGATCAAAAGGACCGATCACAACAGTGCAGGCAGTAGCGCAGGGAGCGCTTGGTCCTGTCATGACACGCTTTCCTCTGTGACGTAAACTCATTTTGACTTCTGATATGAGGTGGACGGACAAGGAGAGCAGTCGCCATCATCTAATGTAGTCCATGTCCGTCCAGCTCATATCAGAAGTCAAAATTAGTCAAATGGCTCTGAGAGATGTGAATAGACGGCTGTGTAATGAATGGAACCACACTGCCGTCTAGTGGATATCCAGTGTGCGCGAGTGTGTATTTGTGAATCAGTAGGCATTTTGATTTTGTTTATTTTTTCATATGAGTGTAGAGGTACAGAGAGTACAAAGAAGCTTTGTTCATTTGATTTCCTTATATTGTGAACTGCCATGATACTGGAATTGACAACTAAGTTCGAAATAAAAAAAATTGATTGAATTGATTGATTTGTTTGTGGATCTGTGGATTTCGCGAAAAGAATGTCTCAAAATTACTTCACAGAGAAAAGTGATGAATGCATGTGATCCACAAATGCTGAAAACTCAATTCACAAATACAATTTCCAGTTTTACAAATGTAATTATTATTTTTTTTTTTTAACAAATTAAGTTTGATATTTGCAAATACATTATTTGCAAAGACCAATTTACAAGTTATAAATATGAAATTTGCATTTGTGGATATCTGAACACATTTGCAAATCAATGATTATTTGTAGATCACCCTGTGTGCATTTACAAATATTAATGAGACAATTTTAACCCCATAGAATGAGGGCTGTATTTTACATTCTCAACGTATTCTCTGTAGGCTGTAACCTGAGCAACATGAAACATGGAAAAAAAAAAGCTTGCTGGTAGAACAAAGTCAGTGTAATAAAACAAAAGTTGGCAGTTTGTTCTAGTGTCTTTATTTGAATGCATGTTTTTTGTTTTCATCAAGTTTTAATGCAAAAATAATCCTATACATTCGATCCAAATATGTACTTGATCGGTATCGGCCTTTATCGGTATCGGCAGATCAAAATTTCAGTGATCAGCCTAAATAAATCCTGATCGGTGCACCTCTATTAGCTACACAAAATGAGGCCACTTAAGGCCAAATAAATAAAAAGTTGTTTATCATCCCCACCCTACACAGAAAATGACCAAGACTGCAAAAATGATTTCCACCGTGCCCAAAATTATTTCCACCGTGTGGCGAAAAGTGCCGGTGGAAATAATTTTGGGCATGATGGTGGAAATAATTTTCACCACACGGTGGAAATAATTTCGGGCATGGCTATGCCACGTTTTTGAGCGTCTTTTAGCGCCAAGAATCCCTATCACTAGGTGCGTGTTTGCCGTATCTGGCAAAATATACAATACGTTTTCCTTATTTTATAGGCAGTGGATATTTTGCCGGATACGGCAAACACGCACCTAGTGATATTTGACCGGATCTCCTCGTTGATTGGCTAGTTCAAATGACATCATCGTAGAGTTTATTTCAACATGGCGGCGCTCTCGGCATTGAGTGTTGGTGCTAATTTTTCATCTTTAAATGCTGTTTTGGATGCCTGTTACGTGCCACTGTCTAGGGCACTGGCAACGCAACTGACAGATTAAAAAAAAACAAAAACGAAGGCGCGAGTGGAAGGTGCTCAGAAAAGTATAACAACACTTTATTGTTAACAAACATAAAAAAATAAAGAAAAATACAACAAAATGTTAACGAAAGAAAAACATGCTGCAGCAGAAGAAACCCAGGCGCTCCCAAGCAAGTGGCACGCTGGACTTTTATACTCCCAGCTGGGCATCAGCTGGCAGGTGCCGCTGATCAGCTGGGCGGATCTGAGAAGTGGAGGCAAGGCACAATCAACGTGCATAACACCTCCCCCCATAAAAGCCGAGCCTACACTCTCTCCAAAATAAAAATTACAATAACACCCCATCTTAAGGCCTTAGCCATGTCAAAAGGATATACGAAATGTAAATGCCCACCACCACTCACAACAAAGTGGTGACGGTGGTCTTCAGTTTCGCGATAGGGCATCAGCTACGATGTTATCCTTCCCCTTCTTGTGAATGATGCACAGGTTGTAGTTCTGAGCCAGGAGGGCCCACCGCATCAGCTGTTGGTTCTGATTGTACATCTGGGCTAAGAAAACAAGAGGGTTGTGGTCTGTTGACACAGAAACCGGAACATTAGTAGAATCAACATACACATTGAAATGGTGAAGGGCTAGGAGCATAGCCAGTGTCTCCTTTTCAATTGTTGAATAATGGAGCTGGTGCTTTTTAAATTTGGTAGAAAAGTATGAGACTGGATGGGGACTCTAGCCTCATCCTCTTGTACAAGCATGGCACCAGCACCAATGGCACGAGCATCAACTTCCAAACTAAAAGTTTTAGAGCAGTCTGGGGCTAAAAGAACCGGGGCACTACACAGGTGTGACTTAGCTGCTAGTTAAGCCTTTTCACATTCTGCTGTCCAAGCGAATGGTACGGACGGGCTACAAAGAGCACTGAGAGGGGCAGTTAGCACAGAGAAATTTTTACAAAAACACCGATAATAACCGACTAGGCCCAAAAAACCGGCGTAACTCTCGGCGAGTAGTAGGAGTTGTGTAGGAAAGTATGGCTTCAACTTTTGCATTTACAGGCCGTACCTGTCAATGACCAATTATTTTCCCAAGATAAGACACGGTAGCCCTGCCAAAATCACATTTGGCCAGGTTTAGCGTCAAGTTAGCTTGAGACCAACGCTCAAAAACCTCATATAGTGTACGAATGTGCTCGGTCCAAGTGTCTGAATAGCCAACAATATCGTCCAAATACACGTTACAATGAGCTACATCACTTAAAACTATGTGCATAAGGCACTGGAAAGTAGCTGGTGCATTTCTCATGCCAAACGCCATTACAGTATACTGCAAGAAATGATCAGGCGTCACAAAGGCAGAGATCTCTGATGCTCTAGCTGTAAGCGGAACTTGCCAGTAGCCTTTTAACAGATCTGACTTTGTGATGTGTACTGCTGGACCAGTACTGCCGGACCAATACTGTCTATACAGTCCTCCATACAGGGTAGAGGAAAAGAATCTGGTACCGTGACTGCATTAACTTTCTGGAAAGCCGTACAAAAGCGTGGAGTCCCATCAGACTTTGGAGCAAGAAGGCAAGAGAAACTTCAAGGGCTATGAGTGGGTTTTGCAAGGCCATTGTCCAAAAGATATTGGACCTCCTTCTTCATAGCCTCACGTTTCATCAGAGGGCAACAATATGCATGCTGTCTGATAGGAGCAGTGGAACCAACATCTATGTCATGCTCAAGTACAGTAGTGCGAGAAGGAATGTCACCAAATAAAGAAGGGTAGGACTGTAACAGAGCCAAGATATGACAAAACTGATCCCCACCGAGATATGACAGATTGACACCTATACTGGATATAAACTCAGAGTTGGACAGCCGACCACATTGCTGGGCCACACTAGGCTCATCCAAGTCTCCCTCGAGTGGCACATCTGAAAACATAGGAGAAAGGTAAGGCACAGCCAGTAAGGACTGTGCTGGTTTCTCATCCTGCACATAAAAAGGCTTTAACATATTTACATGACATTCACGGGTTTTCCTCCTCCTCTCAGGAGTAAGAACAAGATAGTTCGTATCCGATACCCTTTTGTCAGTGACATAAGGACCAGCAAAACAAGCTGAGAGAGCAGAACCAAACGTAGGAAGCAGCACCAACACTTTATCACCAGGCTGGAAATGTTGAACCACAGCCTTTTTATCAAAACGCTCCATGTCAGGTTGAGAAGAAGAAAGAGCTTCTTTAGCTAGTTTAGTGGCCCGCTGTAACCGTTCCTTAGTCTTAAAGACAAATTCTGACACGTCCCCCTTTGGTATTGTCCCAGACAAAAATTTTTCCTTGAGCATTTTCAAGGGGCCACGAAGGTTATGACCGAACACAAGCTCGGCTGGGCTAAAGCCAGTGGATTCTTGAGTGGCATCCCTAATAGCGAATAACATAAAGGGAATGCCCTCATCCCAATCTTTGCCAGTCTCAAAACAAAACTTACTCAACATAGACTTAAGAGTTTGGTGCCATCTTTCTAGTGCACCTTGTGACTCTGGATGATAAGCACTAGACACGGAGTGGGTTACACCAAATGACTGTAATGTCTCCCCAAATGCTGGAGACAAGAAGTTTATTCCTTGGTCAGTCTGAACAATCTTTGGGAGACCAAATGTGGTAAAAAATTTAATAAGTGCTTTTATGATAGAGGAAGCAGTGATTCTTTGTAGAGGAATAGCTTCAGGAAAACGAGTGGTAACACACATCATAGTCAACAGAAACTGGTTGCCAGATTTAGTTTTCGGTAAGGGGCCAACACAATCCACAATTACATGCTCAAAAGGCTCACCAACAGCAAGCACAGGGCGAAGTGGCGCCGGCGGTACCACCTGGTTTGGTTTACCCACAATCTGACAGGTACTACAGGATTTACAGAAACAAGCCACATCAGTTTTCAGACCTGGCCAAAAGAAATGATGTAGAACAGGGGTGGCCAAGTTCGGTCCTCAAGAGCCACATTCCTGACACTCTTAGTTGTCTCCCTGCTCCAACACACCTGAATCCAATGAAAGGCTCATTAAAAATCTGCTAACGAGTCTTTCACACATGATTCAAATCCATATGGTTCTTGAAAAAAAATAAAAAGGTCTGATACTTTTTGGACAGACCTTGTGTGTGTGTGTGTATATATATATATATATATATATATACACTCAACAAAAATATAAACGCAACACTTTTGGTTTTGCTCCCATTTTGTATGAGATGAACTCAAAGATCTAAAACTTTTTCCACATACACAATATCACCATTTCCCTCAAATATTGTTCACAAACCAGTCTAAATTTGTGATAGTGAGCACTTCTCCTTTGCTGAGATAATCCATCCCACCTCACAGGTGTGCCATATCAGATGCTGATTAGACACCATGATTAATGCACAGGTGTGCCTTAGACTGCCCACAATAAAAGGCCACTCTGAAAGGTGCAGTTTTATCACACAGCACAATGCCACAGATGTCGCAAGATTTGAGGGAGCGTGCAATTGGCATACTGACAGCAGGAATGTCAACCAGAGCTGTTGCTCATGTATTGAATGTTCATTTCATCATGTCTCTACCATAAGCCGTCTCCAAAGGTGTTTCAGAGAATTTGGCAGTACATCCAACCAGCCTCACAACCACAGACCACGTGTAACCACACCAGCCCAGGACCTCCACATCCAGCATGTTCACCTCCAAGATCGTCTGAGACCAGCCACTCGGACAGCTGCTGAAATAATCGGTTTGCATAACCAAAGAATTTCTGCACAAACTGTCAGAAACCGTCTCAGGGAAGCTCATCTGCATGCTCGTCATCCTCATCGGGGTCTCGACCTGACTCCAGTTCGTCGTCGTAACCGACTTGAGTGGGCAAATGCTCACATGTGCTGGCATTTGGCACGT
This sequence comes from Thalassophryne amazonica, assembly GCF_902500255.1. Classification (NCBI taxonomy): domain Eukaryota; kingdom Metazoa; phylum Chordata; class Actinopteri; order Batrachoidiformes; family Batrachoididae; genus Thalassophryne; species Thalassophryne amazonica. The sequence goes on along the minus strand of NC_047111.1, from coordinate 110,982,565 downwards.
TGGAGAGGTGTTCTCTTCACGGATGAATCCTGGTTCACACTGTCCAGGGCAGATAGCAGACAGCGTGTGTGGCGTCGTGTGGGTGAGCGGTTTTCTGATGTCAGTGTTGTGGATCGAGTGGCCCATGGTGGTGGTGGGGTTATGGTATGGGCAGGCATCTGTTATGGACGAAGAACACAGGTGCATTTTATTGATGGCATCTTGAATGCACAGAGATACCGTGACGAGATCCTGAGGCCCATTGTTGTGCCATACATCCAAGAACATCACCTCATGTTGCAGCAGGATAATGCACGGCCCCATGTTGCAAGGATCCTTCCCACTGTAGCCAAGTGCTTGCTCACAGGGGGTCGTTTTGACCGTTGGGGTTTTACATAATTATTGTATGGCCTTGCCTTACAATATAAAGCGCCTTGGGGCAACTGTTTGTTGTGATTTGGCGCTATATAAAAAAATTGATTGATTGATTGATCTGTACACAATTCTTGGAGGCTGAAAATGTCCCAGTTCTTGCATGGCCGGCATACTCACCGGACATGTCACCCATTGAGCATGTTTGGGATGCTCTGGACCGGCGTATACAACAGCGTGTACCAGTTCCTGCCAATATCCAGCAACTTCACACAGCCATTGAAGAGGAGTGGACCAACATTCCACAGGCCACAATTGACAACCTGATCAACTCTATGCGGAGATGTGTTGCACTGCATGAGGCAAATGGTGGTCACACCAGATACTGACTGGTATCCCCCCCAGTATAACAAAACTGCACCTTTCAGAATGGCCTTTTATTGTGGGCAGTCTAAGGCACACCTGTGCACTAATCATGGTGTCTAATCACCATCTTGGTATGGCACACTTGTGAGGTGGGATGGATTATCTCAGCAAAGGAGAAGTACTCACTATCACAGATTTAGACTGGTTTGTGAACAATATTTGAGGGAAATGGTGATATTGTGTATGTGAAAAAAGTTTTAGATCTTTGAGTTCATCTCATACAAAATGGGAGCAAAACCAAAAGTGTTGTGTTTATATTTTTGTTGAGTGTAAGTGTGTGTGTGTGTGTGTGTGTGTGTGTGTGTGTATATATATATATATATATATATATATATATATATATATATATATATATATATATATACACAACCCCTGGCAAAAAATTATGGAATCTCCGGAATCGGAGGATGTTCATTCAGTTGTTTAATTTTGTAGAAAAAAAGCAGATCACAGACATGACACAAAACTAAAGTCATTTCAAATGGCAACTTTCTGGCTTTAAGAAACACTATAAGAAATCAGGAAAAAAAATTGTGGCAGTCAGTAACGATTACTTTTTTAGACCAAGCAGAGGGAAAAAATATGGAATCACTCAATTCTGAGGAATAAATTATGGAATCACCCTGTAAATTTTCATCCCCAAAACTAACACCTGCAGCAAATCAGATCTGCTCGTTAGTCTGCATCTAAAAGGAGTGATCACACCTTGGAGAGCTGTTGCACCAAGTGGACTGACATGAATCATGGCTCCAACACGAGAGATGTCAGTTGAAACAAAGGAGAAGATTATCAAACTCTTAAAAGAGGGTAAATCATCAGGCAATGTTGCAAAAGATGTTGGTTGTTCACAGTCAGCTGTGTCTAAACTCTGGACCAAATACAAACAACATGGGAAGGTTGTTAAAGGCAAACATACTGGTAGACCAAGGAAGACATCAAAGTGTCAAGACAGAAAGCAATATGTCTGAAAAATCGAAAATGCACAACAAAACAAATGAGGAACGAATGGGAGGAAACTGGACTCATCGTCTGTGACCGAACTGTAAGAAACCACCTAAGGAAATGGGATTTACATACAGAAAAGCTAAACGAAAGCCATCATTAACACCTAAACAGAAAAAACAAGGTTACAATGGGCTAAGGAAAAGCAATCGTGGACTATGGATGACTGGATGAAAGTCATATTCAGTGATGAATCTCAAATCTGCATTGGGCAAGGTGATGATGCTGGAACTTTTGTTTGGTGCCATTCCAATGAGATTTAAAAGATGACTGCCTGAAGAGAACATGTAAATTTACACAGTCATTGATGATATGGGGCTGCATGTCAGGTAAAGGCACTGGGGAGATGGCTGTCATTACATCATCAATAAATGCACAAGTTTACGTTGATATTTTGGACACTTTTCTTATCTCATCAATTGAAAGGATGTTTGGGGATGATGAAATCATTTTTCAAGATGATAATGCATCTTGCCATAGAGCAAAAACTGTGAAAACATTCCTTGCAAAAAGACACATAGAGTCAATGTCATGGCCTGCAAATAGTCCGGATCTTAATCCAATTGAAAATCTTTGGTGGAAGTTGAAGAAAATGGTCCATGACAAGGCTCCAACCTGCAAAGCTGATCTGGCAACAGCAGTCAGAGAAAGTTGGAGCCAGATTGATGAAGAGTACTGTTTGTCACTCATTAAGTCCATGCCTCAGAGACTGCAAGCTGTTATAAAAGCCAGAGGTGGTGCAACAAAATACTAGTGATGTGTTGGAGCGTTCTTTTGTTTTTCATGATTCCATAATTTTTCCTCAGAATTGAGTGATTCCATATTTTTTTCCCTCTGCTTGGTCTAAAAAAGTAACCGTTACTGACTGCCACAATTTTTTTTCCCTGATTTCTTATAGTGTTTCTTAAAGCCAGAAAGTTGCCATTTGAAATGACTTTAGTTTTGTGTCATGTCTGTGATCTGCTTTTTTTTTTCTACAAAATTAAACAACTGAATGACCATCCTCCGAGGCCGGTGATTCCATAATTTGTGCCAGGGGTTGTATATGTTGTGTGTGTGTGTGTGTGTGTGTGTGTGTGTGTGTATAAACAGCTGGTTGCAGGAAAACATGCATGTCAGGTGATCTCTGGGATCAGGAGTGGTGTCTCCTGCTTTAGGACGTCTATTCCAGCACAGGGACATTTCAGTGTTGTCTCACACTTGTGATTTGTCAGCATGGGCAGCAGAGCAGCAGCAGATGGCCTGTTTTTAGTGTTTCCTCCACTTGGTTGTTGACTCTCTCTTTTTGTTTGTTTTAAAGTTTTTCTACAAACATCTGAAGTCCAGCAGCTGAGGGACATGTTGAAACTACAGCGAACACCTGCTGATGAAGGAATGATCACAGATCAGGAAGAAGAAATGTGTCATTTAAAAGAAGGGAACATAAAAGGTAAAGGGCTGGATGCTGTTTTTAATTCTCCAAATCTCTTTTACAGAACAGGTTTGTTTACTCAGATTTCTTTGTGTTACTGATACTTTATAATATGTTCTTGTAACTGGCAAATATTTTAATCTTCAGGTATTCCTCAGCAATTCTGTCAATACTTAGGCAACAGGATCAGGAGGATTTTGATGAAAGATACACACAAAATTTCTCCATATTTTGTAAAATCTCTGAATAATTTATTTCAGAAGGAAAGTGATGTGCCCACCTTCAATGTTTCGACTCCCTTTGTCCAAGATCAGCAGGGACTTTCAAAATGAACAAAGGTAACTGAAAGGATTCTGGTGGCAGTGATTTATGTATTCTGACACATAGAGGTTTGGTTTAGTTTAATCCAACACTTGGGCAGATGCTGAATAATTATCTTTGCTCCAAGAGTTTATTTATCACTGCAATATTAATTCAAATCAACATGACTTCAGTGAGTAAAATCCATTATTGTATGGCTGCGACACTACGCGCTCTTGACAATTGGTCCGGATCACGTATCAGATTCTTTACAGACCAGAAAGCTAGAAACACTATTAGGCTCATAGGTCTGACTATGAGCCCAAAACCGTCAGCAGCTTTCATATTTGTAATTGGTCATTTTTAACCTCGCTTGCTTGGTTAATAATCCTTTATTATTTTCAGCACTAAATATTAGGGATGTCCCGAGCCAATACTCAGTATCGGTATCGGATGCCAATACGGCTATTTTGTGAGAATCTGTTGGTATCAGATTTGGGAACGGTATTGGGCTGATTCGCCTACAATAGAGTTTTGGACTCCACTGCCTAATCGCGATGACGCCCGTGGAGTTTTTCGATCCAGGAAAACTTCTGTGTGAAGTGTCTGTGAACCACTGCTCTATTGCTGCAGACGGGTGGGGTGTTCTGAGCTGAGATGTGCGATGCAGGTGGAACAGAGATGCCGACAAACAGCAGCGTCTGTTTTCAGCGTCACTGGTCCATCAGCCTGTGCGCTGATCAGCTCAAGCAACCTGAACAGGGTCTAAAAAAAAACTTGATTAAAATATTTCATTAAATAATCCAATAATTCTGTGTCCGGAGCTGCTGTACTTTCAGAAAGTTACAATTTATTATAGTTGAAAAGCTTCATGTTCTCAAAAAGCTCCCGATTTTTGTTGAAGGAAGAAAAACAACAATCTGACTGAGCAAGGGGTGGGACCAGGCAGAGAGTGGAGGAGGAGAGAAGGAAGGGGAGGGGTGAGGCAGAGAGTGGAGGAGAATGGGGAGGAGGAGAGGAGCTTCACTCATTTTCACATGAAAAGAGCAACTGTACAAACTGTTTACTGTTTCCTAATGATCCCACAATCATTTGTAGAATTTTTTTTTTTTTAAATTCAGATTTCATTTTTAAAAGAGCAAATCGGTTTAGGCTCAGGCAGCTCTTGTTCAAATGTTTTTTTTTTATTCATTCATTCATTCATCTTCAACCGCTTATTTATTCTGTTAAAGAAAAGTTATGCAAACCCACTCAGAAAACTGTGAATTTAGGGTTAGGAAGGTGGCAAACAAAAATCAAGATATTATCATAAATATAAATAAAGTTCATGACGTGCTTAGAACAGTTGTCAGTCCAGTTGAAAAAGTTAATTCAAAGTGATTAGGAGAAGTTTAACGATAGACGGTGTTGTTAGACCAGTTCAAGTCAAATTTAAGTTAAAGTTCCTGGCTGATGCAAAACTGATATTGAATGTTGAGCTCAGATGTCTCAGACGCAGGAGCTGTTTGTTACAAAAGCCAACAATATTGTTGGTCATGTTCATGCAAAATAAAACTGAAGTAATAATGGTTGCATTTTTTTAACGTTTTCCAAAAATAGGTATCAGATCAGTACTGGATCGGTATCGGCAAGACTAATCATTTAAAATATCGGATCGGAAGCCAAAAAATCTGCATCGGGACTCCCTGCTAAATACAACCCCTGGCAAAAATTATGGAATCACCGGCTTCTGAGGATGTTCATTCAGTTGTTTAATTTGTAGAAAAAAAGCAGATCACAGACATGACACAAAGCTAAAGTCATTTCAAAAACGGCCAACTTTCTGGCTTTAAGAAACACTATAAGAAAATAGGAAAAAAATTGTGGCAGTCAGTAACGGTTTACTTTTTAGAACCAAGCAGAAGGGAAAAAAATATGGATTCACTCAATTCTGAGGAAAAAATTATGGAATCATGAAAAAACAAAAGAACACTCCAACACATCACTAGTATTTTGTTGCACCACCTCTGGTTTTATAACAGCTTGCAGTCTCTGAGGCGATGGACTTAATGAGTGACAAACAGTACTCTTCATCAATCTGGCTCCAACTTTCTCTGATTGCTGGTTGCCAGATCAGCTTTGGCAGGTTGGAGCCTTGTCATGGACCATTTTCTTCAACTTCCACCAAAGATTTTCAATTGGATTAAGATCCGGACTATTTGCAGGCCATGAC